>NC_133122.1:144059360-144359360 GCF_033568475.1 Henckelia pumila
GAACTCTAATTTAATTAATTAACTGTAGTGACCCTGCATGGTATCACCTACTAACTGGCAACTAATAGCACGCATTAAACTTAATACAGCAAAATAACTTAACAGAGTAAAACATGCGGAAACAAAACCATAATTTACATATCAGCTTAGTAACATAATCCAGGCTTAAATCTGTAGTGATACAACCAAATCGAAACCTTAAACAGTAAACATTATACAGCTATATTGAATCCTGCCGTATAATAAAATCCTCAAGGCTCCTGCTCTCTAGTCCTGCCTTGAACTACCAGCTCCGTCCATCCTGCGACCTGCCCCATGAAATAGGGTGTCCAAGATAACAACTAGGACGTGAGCGTTAACGCCCAGTACATAAACATGAGTACACGTAAATATATGATGCATGCAACATGATGACTGGTAACGGGTCATCCGAAAATCATGCTCAGTACCGGTGCCACATGAGTGCTGCCACCGCACGGATCAACCTCTGGGTGCAACCACACTCGTCTAGTACACCAGAGTAGACAGACATAAATGCCCCCGCCGTCGCGGTACTCTCAGTGACAGACTATCGAGTATAGAGCTGAGCGGCTCTATAGTCAGGTATAACAAGGTATAGGCTCAACGTGTATATGCACATGACATATGAATATAGAAAACGGTAAATCATATCTCATGTCATATAATAATGTCAAATAAATGCAACATATAAACATGTATGCTCGCTGGCAATCTCAGTCAATGTGTACGTACCTCTAGGTTAGTTCAAGTATAGTAAGATCTTAGGTTTCAAGCCTATATTCAAAAGTTCACCGTATCACTAAATAAATTCTATAAGCCTTAACTAAGCTAATAAGTACTCCCAAAACTTAAATAGATTTCCGGACCATACCTTCGTCCGTAGTTAGCCCTTTGGAATCGCTAGTCCCGGATGACTATAACCACACCTTGGTTATTCCAGAACCTCTATTATAACCGATAGGGCCCTCAAGTGTATATCTCATACTATATAACTGAAGAAAAAAACTCGGAAATTCGTATTTAGAAATGAATCTGGGAAGCCCTATATATAGGCAAAATTCCTGGCCAGGATCGGAACTTCCGATTTCAAGATCGGAGCTTCTGATCCAGCTCACTGCGTGCATGTGTGACACGTCGGGATCGGAACTTCCGATCGGGCGATCGGAGCTTCCGATCGGGCGATCGGAGCTTCCGATCTGCTCTACGTTCAACACTTGTCAAAACTCGCGACTGAGTCATCGAGCATTGCTGGCAGCTGGAGATCGGAACGTCCGTTCCAGGATCGGAGCTTCCGATCTCGGTGCTTCCGCTGAGGTTCCGAAGAGGCTAGGATCGGAGCTTCCGATCTGGGTTCGGAGCTTCCGATCCGGTCCAAAGTCAAAAGCCCAAATTAAACTTCGGAATCAGTTAATTACTAACCCTTAATCATGTTTAACATATTATTATCTTAAAATAGAATCTGGGTTACTACATTCTCCCCACCTTTAGATATTTCGTCCGCGAAATAACATCTAAAGACAAATCAAGATAACAATATGAAAAATCAAACCATGTTTTATTACAACAACTGTAATTATATCTTACATGGTAAATCAAAAGTACAAAGCAAACAACTCAGGATATTCCGCTTGCATACGACTCTCAGTTTCCCAAGTTGCTTCTTCAACGCCTCGGCGCTTCCACTGTACCATCACAAGTGGTATAGTCTTGTTCCGAAGAACTTTCTCCTTCCTGTCTAGGATACAGATTGGTCGTTCAACAAAAGACAGGTCTGGCTCTAGCTGAATATCAGTAGACTGAATCACATGAGATTCATCAGCTATATACTGTCGAAGCAACGACACATGAAAAACATTATGTATACTGGAAAGATTTGGCGGTAAAGCCAAACGATATGCAACATCTCCGATCTTTTCCAGTATCTGGAAAGGTCCAAACCGTCGACCGTACAATGCCTCGAAAGGTGCCATATTGATACTACGATGATAACTGTTATTGTAGGAAAATTCGATCAAAGGTAACTGATCCTGCCAAGATAAGCCAAAATCCATGACAGAAGAACGTAGCATATCCTCCAGCGTACGAATCGTCCGTTCTGACTGCTCGTCAGTCTTCGGATGATATGCAGTGCTCAAACTTAGAGTGGTACCCAACGCCTCTTGAAAACTACCCCAAAAACGTGAGGTAAATCGCGGGTCTCTATCACTGACTATGCTCACTGGAATCCCATGTAATCGCACTATCTCCTGGATGTATAAACGTGACATGCGATCATAAGAATACTCCCGGTTATAAGGAATAAAGTGTGCTGATTTCGTCAAACGATCAACGACAACCCAGATAGCATCACACTGACGTGTAGTCATAGGTAAGTGGGTAATAAAGTCCATAGTCACGTGCTCCCACTTCCATTCGGGAATCTCAAGATTCTGCAGTAATCCACCTGGTCGTCGATGTTCAGCCTTGACCTGTTGACAAACCAAACATCTTGAAACAAATTGATACACATTTCGCTTCATCCCTTTCCACCAGAATCTAGTTCGCAAGTCCTTATACATTTTCATGTTTCCAGGATGAACAGATAATCAAATCCTGTGAGCTTGAGATAGAATATCATTCCTGAGCTCCGCAACATTAGGTACAACCACTCGATTAGATAGGCACAATAAACCATCTGCCTGAAAATGGAATCCAGATGTATTAACTCCATTGGCTAAACGTGCCAATCGCTGAGTCTTAACATCAGATATCTGAGCATCTCTGATCCAAGAATACAATGCTGGCTCAGATAGAATAGTATACAAACGAATCACATTCCTCCCTTTCTTGTGCTTGAGCGTAAAACTCAATGAACAGCACTCTTGAATCATATGAGATATTTCATTAGTCTGAAGTGCAGAAAGTCTCACCTGCCGACTCAAGGCATCAGCAGTAAGATTAACAGAACCTGGATGATATTTGATTTCATAATCATAATCCTTCAGAAGATCCATCCAGCGTCTCTGTCGCATATTCAACTCCACCTGAGTGAATAAATACTTCAAACTCTTGTGATCCGTAAATATCTCAAATTTCTCGCCATAAAGATAATGCCTCCAGATCTTGAGCGCAAATACAATGGCGACCAACTCGAGATCATGCACTGGATAGTTAGTCTCATGCGTCTTCAACTGTCAAGAAGCATAGGCAATAACATGTCCATGCTGTGTCCGAACACATCCTAACCCCTGACCAGAGGCATCAGTATAGACAACATAACCTCCTGATCCAGAAGGTAGAGCTAGCACAGGTGCAGTAGTAATACGTCCACGCAGCTCGTGAAATGACTCCTCACATTCCGAGGACCATATGAAGGAAACATCTTTTCGTGTAAGCTGTGTCAAAGGCCTTTCCAACTGTGCAAAATTCTCGATGAACCGACGGTAATATCCAGCTAGACCCAAGAAACTACGAATCTCAGCAACCGTCGTTGGACGAGACTAGTTCAACACTGCCTCTATTTTACTAGGATCAACAGATATCCCTTCATTAGAAATCACATGACCGAGAAACACTACCCGATCAAGCCAGAATTCACACTTGCTCAATTTCGCATACAGCTGCTTATCTCGTAACGTCTGTAAAACAATCCTTAGATGCTGTGCATGCTCATCCTTGTCATGAGAATAGACAAGAATATCATCAATGAAGACGATGACAAATCTATCCAGATACTCTCGAAATATCTTATTCATCAGATTTATAAAGACTGCCAGTGCATTCGTCAAACCGAATGGCATCACCAGAAATTCATAATGCCTGTATCTGGTCCTGAAAGCAGTCGTAGATATATCTGAGTCTCGTACCCGCATCTGATGGTATCCAGATCTCAGATCTATCTTAGAATAAACAGAAGTACCCTATAGTTGATCGAATAGATCATCAATCCGCGGCAAAAGATACTTATTCTTGATGGTGACACGATTCAACTGCCTGTAATCAATACATAATCGCATCGATCCATCTTTCTTCTTGACAAATAAAACAGGTGCTCCCCACGGAGAAACACTCGGACGAATATATCCCTTATCAAGCAAATCCTGTAACTGCTGTTTCAATTCCCTCATCTCTGACGGTGCCAGACGATAAGGTGCTCGGGATATAGGCGTAGTTCCTGGTACTAAATCAATACCAAATTCAACCTCTCGCACCGGAGGAAAACCAGGAATCTCATCAGGGAATACATCAGGAAACTCGTTGACAACCGGTAACTGATCAATACCCGTACTAATCGTGGACATATCAACTGCATAGATGAGGTAGCCCTCCCCACCTGACTCCAATACATGACATGTCTTCAGAGCCGAAACAAATGGAATCGGAGGTCGCGCACCCTCACCATAAAAATACCAGCTATCACCCTCAACCGGATGAAATTGTACCAGACGCTGATAACAATCCACAGTAGCGTGATACAAAGTCAGCATATCTATTCCCAAGATACAGTCAAAATCTGTCATCGCTAATATCATCAAATTAGCTGCTAACACATTACCCTCAAACTCCAGAAGGCAACCCATCACTAGACGCTTAGTTACTATATCTTACTCCAATGGAGTAGATACAACTAAATCCATATCTAATGATACATAAGGTAATCTATGTATCTTAATAAAGCGACTAGAAATAAAGGAATGCGATGCTCCAGTATCAATTAATACAAGTGCAGGAATACCACATAACAGAAAGGTACCTGCCAACATGCGATCGCTTCCCTCTGTAGCCTGCTCCTGAGACAGAGCAAACACCTGCCCTTGAGTCTGGGGACGATAACCAGAAGAACTCTGTGGTGCTGACTGCTGACGTGGAACAATAGAAGCCTGAGATCCAACCTGTGATCCCGATCCACTAGCAGAACCCATGCGCTGAGGACAATCTCTCCGCAGATGTCCTTGCTGACTGCAAATATAACAAGCACCAATAGCTCTCCGACATGAACCTGCAGGATGCTTCCCTCCACAATGACTACAAAACTCCTCCTTCTTCTTCTTCTTCCCAAAACGGAACATACCTCGTGAACCATGAGATCCAGATGAAGTAGTAGGAGTAGAAGAAGACGTAGGTCCAGATTGCACAACAGATTGAGCTCGAGGCTCAAAAGATCCACTAGGCTGTCCTGGCATCATCAACTGTGCCCGCCTGTTGCTAGTCTCCACAAGACGGCAACGGTTCACCAAAGTCTCAAAAGATACCGGGTCATCACAGACGACAATCTGAGAGTAGATATCTTGGTTCAAACCTTGTAGAAAGATATCATACTTCGATGCATCACTCTCATTAATATGAGAACTGAAAGGTAGCAGATCAAGAAATCGTTGCTGATATTGATCAATAGTCATTGATCCTTGCCTCAGAGTAAGCAACTCCATAGATCGTGCTTGGCGAACAGCCGGAGGAAAATACAATTTTTGGAACTCCCGACAGAAATCCCCCCAAGTCACCTGTCCTCTCTCAGTACGTGCCTGAGCAGCCTTGGCATCCCACCAAAAACGTGCTCGATCTTCTAGAACAAATTCTAGAACTTCCAATTTCTGATCCTCAGTACAATCGAAAGCACGAAACTTATTGATAGAGTAGCGACGTCTACCCTCATGATGACGATGTTTATCATCATGATGGCGGTGACGATGATGATGATGACCACCTCCCTGGCCAACACTACCGTGACTTTCGTCAGCCATATCCTGAAAAGAATTGCACATTAAAATCCCAAATGCGCAAGAATTACTCAAGACTAAATCCCAAGTACTAATCCCAAAATCTAAGCATGCTCTGATACCAAAAATGTATTGACCCTGCATGGTATCACATACTAACTGGCAACTAATAGCATGCATTAAACTTAATACAGCAAAATAACTTAACAGAGTAAAACATGCGGAAACAAAATCATAATTTACATATCAGCTTAGTAACATAATCCAGGCTTAAATCTGTAGTGATACAACCAAATCGAAACCTTAAACAGTAAACATTATACAGCTATATTGAATCCTGCCGTATAATAAAATCCTCAAGGCTCCTGCTCTCTAGTCCTGCCTTGAACTACCAGCTCCGTCCATCCTGCGACCTGCCACATGAAATAGGGTGTCCAAGATAACAACTAGGATGTGAGCGCTAACGCCCAGTACATAAACATGAGTACACGTAAATATATGATGCATGCAACATGATGACTGGTAACGGGTCATCCGAAAATCATGCTCAGTACCGGCGCCACATGAGTGCTGCCACCGCACGGATCAACCTCTGGGTACAACCACACTCGTCTAGTACACCAGAGTAGACAGACATTGAAAGGACCCTAACTCTCTAAATATAAATAAATATGCGAATTTTTTTTTTATATACTTACTAAGTAAAAATATGTACATACATGCCCATACATATATGCACAGAATAAATAGATTTAAAAATAAATAACTTAACTAAAAATGCAACCTTTAATAAATTAAATATCTGAGTCTAACATTTAATAAAATACTGACATAAGCAAAATAAATAAAATTTGCATGCACTAAAAATATTTAAATAAGATGAGTAATAATATCCACCACTGAAAATAAATAAAAATGTATAACACGATAAAAATATTCAAAACATGACGTAGACTCAGACAATGGTCACGGGGTTACTGCATGTCCGCTCATAGGTTCTCGCCGCCGGTGGGTACTACGTCCTCCTCTACGTACTCACCTGCACCATATCAGTGTAGTGAGCCTAGAGGCCCAACATGCTAACATAACAAGGGTTTAAAATAATTTAAATCACTTTAATACTAATACATAACATATACATGAATGAGCATGCTTAAAAATATCATGAACATAACATAAACTTAAATTAAACTTGAATATCATAATAATACATAAACATTGTTGAGCAAAGTATTTTCTAACATCGAAAGGTCGTCTCCATAGTATAAACATACATACATTAAATACTGATCAGCGTGGTAAACCAATGTACGTGGCGGTGACGAATCACCTCTTAAATTGGCAGTAAACTGCCCTTCAATAGTTCACATATGGGACGAATCCCCCTTAAATTGTCACACTACTTCAACTTCCAACATAAAATTATTTTCTTTTGCTCAACCTTAAACATTAAATCATGCATAAAAATTATTTCATGAATGCATGTACTTAAATAAAATGTGTGTCCTTCATATATATTTAATTTAATTTTTTTATACTAACATATAAATACTAAAATAACATTCATGCATAAAATAGTTAAATATATATTTAGGACACATGCAATTTTTCATGGTTTGTGCTGAACTGCTGGCCCTAACACTCAAACCCAATTTCTTAAATTCTAGCCCATTAACACTGAGACTGGCCCATTAACACTGAGACTGACCCATTAACATACTTAAGCCCATTAACACATTTCTAAGCCCAATAAAATTTCCTGGCCCAATAACACTCTATTCTGGCCCAATGGGTCCAAAAGCCCAAAGACTGGCCCAATAACTTCCATGGGCCCCCAAGCCCATAAAGATTATTGGACTAACTTAATTTAATTATTTAGGCCCACCAAGAAAATTAAATATAGCCCATTAATTTAATTAAACTAATTAGCCCAATTAAACACTTAGACTTATTAATTAACTTAAAAATAAAATACCCGAGCCCAACTAACTTAACCCGGACCCGAACCCAACTAACTTAACCCACTTACTTCCAGACCTGACCCGGACCCATAATTCGACCCGGACCCGCCCTGAAAACCCTAAACCCGTTGCCCCTACTCTCGTTCCTGCTGCGGCCGTGAGCAGCAGCCACTCCTTGGCTGCTGTCGGCCTGCTCCGGCCGCCCCTGGCCGGAGCGCCGCCGCCCAGACGTAGCCCACGTCTGGGCGGTTCGAACCTGCCCTGGCTCGGCCTCAACCCTTCACCCTAGCCCAAGGCCGAACCCTCCTTCCAGAAACCCTAACCTGCGTACCCCATGGCTACTTCTTGCACCAGCTCGCCCAGGCCTCTATCTAGCCCATGACCGACCAAGCCAAGCTAGCCTAAGGACCCCGACGAACCCCTTGACAGCCCTGACCAGCAGCCATGCATGCCCCTTCACCAAAAACGTGAGCATGATTCCCAAAAACGTGAACAAGTGCATACATTCAACCCATCTCGATATTTTCTGAAATTTCTTGAATAAATAAAAAAAAAACGATGCATACACACACACACACGCATAAGCACTGATATGGCACAAAAATTAGAGAAAGAATCATGTCTTGCACCGTTGAATGGAAAGAAGAAGACGTAGATGACGATTCCGGGACGACGGGGTGATGACAACCAATTTGGAGCTTGAAAAAACAGATCACCAAAGGAGGCATGGAGCTAAAATCATCTGAAGAAGATGAAGGAGAGGTGAGGTGGCGGCTAGAAGATTTAACGTAGGATTTTGGGGGTAGGTTTAGGGTAATTAGAATAAAATAAGGTTTAGGATTGTAGTGACCCTTACCCGGATCACCTACTAAACAGAACTTATGCATGCAATTAACTTAATTAAACAGATATCAGAATAAAACTGCGAAAACCAATAACATTATACAATCCCAAGTAAAGGAATCTGTAATTATCCAATAATATACAACCAAATCGAATAGCTGTATAAACCCAAACAACAGTAATAAAACCTAGACGAAGCTCCAGCTGGCCAACCACTGACTAGCCCCTCCTGGATCCACCCTCCTCGTCCAATCGCAAACCTGCCCCATGGAATAGGGTGTCCAGAAAATACAGAGTACGAGACGTGAGCATAAAACGCTCAGTGCGAGAGTATGAGTATACATGCATGCAAAGTGAACTCCCTATAGACTCGAGGTCAAGGATCAGATAACAGAGACAGACCGGGCCCTGGTATGTAGCACGCTGTGCCGTCGCTTCAGGAGGTGGCTCCCATACCGAGATAATCGTGGATACGCCGGACCCAAATCGATGGAAGTCCATCCACTAACAGGATAGGGTACAACCCTACTAACAGACATCTCGAAGGAGATACAGCAAGATGCAAATGAATGCAGCATAATGTCATGGCATATAAATCATGCAGTCATATAATACATGCATACTCAGTCAGGATATCTCGAACAGTACTTTCGTACCTCAATACAGTGAAAGCTCTACCAACTCTAGGTCCACGCCTATAGTCTGCTCTACACTGCCAAATGATACCACTATCATCAAAGTGCTCTAAAAGCCTTAAATAAGCTATTGCATACTCCTAAATATTTATAGGAAGAAAAAGCTATACCTTCGTCCGTCGTTAGCCCTTTGATGTCGATGCCTCCAGAACTTGGGCACAACTCCGCTACGACTACCGAACGCCTCTCCGACCTCCGGACCAAACCTAAGAAGACTAGAACAGCTCCAAAAGGACTAGAAAGGAAAGGAGAACTCGGAATTGGAAAATGAAAGTGAAGTCTCGGCCTTCTATTTATAGACAACGATCGGAACTTCCGATCCCTGATCGGAACGTCCGAACCTCGATCGGAACGTCCGATCCTGCCATCGGAGCTTCCGAAGATCCTGATCTACCACGTGTCAAAATATCACTTGATGACTCCGGATAGGGGTGATCGGAGCTTCCGGTCCTGATCGGAGCTTCCGATCCAACCACACGTCATGCCTGACGTAATAACATCGGTGCCTCCGATCGCTCATTGGAGCTTCCGATCCTGTTTCGGAGCTTCCGATCGTGCCTTCGAAGCTTCCGATCCGTCCGATACCTAATTCAAATAATTAGCATTAATCCTTTAATTACTCAATTAGGGCACGGGCTACTACATTCTCCCCCACTTAAGATATTTCGTCCTCGAAATCAGATCTTAAGTACCGAATGCAAATACAGAAATCAGAAACATTCTTTATTCAATCAAACGTTTACAGAGTTTGCAACTGAATAAAACTTAAAGAATGAAATCAAAACAACTCAGGATGGTCTTTACGCATCCTGTCCTCAAGCTCCCAAGTAGCTTCCTCAGTGCCTCGGCGCTGCCACTGAACTAAAACCAAAGGAATGACTTTGTTCCGTAAAACCTTATCCTTATAATCCAGGATACGAAGAGGTTTCTCAACATAAGTCAAATCCTTGTCTACCTGAATCTCAGACCGCTGCAGAATATGAGATTCATCCGCCACATACCGTCGCAACAGAGATACGTGGAACACGTCGTGAATACTGGATAGATGCGGTGGCAAAGCTAGTCGATAAGCCAAATCGCCAATACTCTCCAAGATCTCAAACGGACCGATAAATCTGGGAGACAACTTGCCCTTAAGGCCAAATCTGAGAACCTTGCGGAAAGGTGACACTCTCAGAAACACTTTCTCCCCGACCTCGAACTGCAAGGGCCTACGCTTAATATTAGCATAGCTGGCCTGACGATCCTGTGCAGTCTTAATCCGTTTCTTGATCTGATCAACAATGTCTATCGCCTGCTGGATAAACTCCGGTCCTTCAGCCTGTCTCTCCCCCACTTCTTCCCAGAAGAGTGGAGTACGACAACGTCGCCCATACAACGCTTCAAAAGGTGTCATCCCAATACTAGTGTGATAGCTGTTGTTGTAAGCGAACTCGATCAACGGCAAATGATCCTGCCAGGCTGAACCAAAATCCATGACGCACGCTCTAAGCATATCCTCTAACGTACGGATAGTGCGCTCTGACTGACCATCAGTCTCCGGATGATAGGCTGTACTCAAACTGAGAGTAGTACCCATCGCACGCTGAACACTCCCCCAGAATCTAGAAGTAAACCTGGGGTCCCGATCGCTGACAATGCTCACAGGCACTCCATGAAGTCGGACGATCTCCTGAATGTACATCCGTGCCATGCGATCCACAGAGTACTCTCGGCTATAGGCAATGAAATGCGCTGACTTGGTGAGTCGGTCCACCACAACCCAGATAGCATCACAGTTCTTCGGGGATACCGGCAAATGGGTCACAAAGTCCATAGTGATAAACTCCCATTTCCATTCAGGAATAGGCAGACTGTGAAGCAATCCTCCAGGTCGTCGGTGCTCTGCCTTGACCTGTTGACACACCAAACATCTAGAAACAAACTGATAAACATTGCGTTTCATTCCCTTCCACCAGAAACGAGTACGTAGATCATTGTACATCTTGTTGCTCCCAGGATGAATACTCAACTTAGTGCGATGTGCCTGAGACAAAATCTCCTCTCGCAACTCTTCATCCGGTGGAATCACAAGCCTACCAGACAAACACAGAAAGCCATCTGACTGATAATAAAATCCAGACGAGCTACCCTCGTTAGCTAGACGAGCTAAACGCTGGGTCTTCGAATCAGACATCTGAGCATCTCGGATCCGCGAGTACAAAGCTGGCTCAGATAATATCGCAAACATCTGGATACTCTGCATACCTTTCTTATGCTTGAAGGTATAACCTGAAGTACAACAGTCACTGATCGCACTAGACATCGAACAAGTCTGAAGTGCGGATAGTCGCACCTTGCGACTCAAAGCATCAGCGGTGAGATTAGCAGCTCCCGGATGGTACTTAATCTCGCAATCATAGTCCTTAAGCAAGTCCATCCAACGTCTCTGTCTCATGTTCAACTCCGCCTGCGTGAACAAATATTTGAGACTCTTATGGTCGGTGAAGATCTCAAATTTCTCGCCATACAGATAATGACGCCAGATCTTCAAAGCGAACACAATGGCTGTCAATTCCAAATCATGGACTGGGTAGTTGTCCTCGTGAAGCTTCAGCTGTCTCGAAGCGTATGCGATCACATGCCCATTCTGAGTCAGGACACAACCTAACCCCTGAAGAGAAGCATCCGTGTAAACTACATACCCTCCAGATCCTGACGGTAATGCCAACACTGGCGCAGAAGTCAACCGCCGTCGAAGCTCACGGAAATTCTCCTCACACTCGGAGGACCACTCAAAATCTACACCCTTGCGGGTAAGCTGCGTCAACGGTCGAGCTAACTGAGAGAAGTTCAGAATGAAGCGACGATAATACCCTGCTAGACCCAGAAAACTACGGATCTCAGCAACTGTCGTCGGACGCGACCAATTAAGTACCGCTTCAATCTTGCTTGGATCAACAGAAATCCCCTCCCTGGATATGATATGGCCAAGAAAAACCACTCTATCCATCCAGAACTCACACTTGCTCAGCTTGGCGTACAACTGCTCATCTCAAAGAGTCTGTAGTACCAACCGCAAGTGAGAAACATGCTCTTCCGTATTACGCGAATACACCAAGATGTCGTCAATGAAGACCACGACAAACTTGTCCAAATACTCCCTGAAGACACGGTTCATCAAATCCATGAATATAGCCGGCGCATTGGTCAAACCAAATGGCATCACTACGAACTCGTAATGCCCATAGCGAGTATGGAATGCAGTCTTGGCTACGTCCTGATCACGGACTCTCAACTGATGATACCCAGATCTCAAGTCAATCTTGGAGTAAATTGATGTGCCCTGCAGCTGGTCAAACAAGTCATCAACACGAGGCAACGGATACTTGTTCTTCACAGTCACTCAATTCAGCTGCCGGTAGTCAATGCACAGCCGCATCGACCCATCCTTCTTCTTCACGAAGAGAACAGGAGCTCCCCAAGGAGATACACTAGGACGAATGTACCCCTTGTCCAAAAGATCCTGTAGCTGATTCTTTAACTCACGCATCTCTGACGGAGCCAGACGATATGGTGCTCTAGAAATAGGCGAAGTACCCGGCATCAACTCTATGCCAAACTCGACTTCCCTAGCAGGAGGAAAACCCGGAATCTCATCAGGAAACACATCTGGAAATTCATCCACAACAGGAATGCTCTCTATCCCAATACTCTCAGCGGCCAAATCAACTACATAGATAAGGTAGCCTTCCCCGCCAGACTCTAGAGCTCGACAGGCTCTCAAAGCTGATACCAAAGGCATCGGGGGTCGCGCTCCCTCACCATAGAAAAACCAACTCTCACTCCCTTCCGGATGAAAGCGTACTAATCTCTGATAGCAGTCCACTGAAGCTCGATAGGTAGTCAGCACATCTATTCCCAGAATGCAATCAAAGTCGTCCATTGCCAGGACCATGAGATTCGCCAACAGAACGTTCCCTTCGAACTCTAAAGGGCAACCCATCACTAGACGCTTAGCCAAAGCAGATTGGCCCGTCGGAGTAGAAACAGACATCACTACGTCTAGTGCAATGCATGGTAATTTATGCCTCTTAACAAAACGTGCAGAAATGAAGGAATGAGATGCACCAGTGTCAATAAGTACAAGAGCAGGTATACCATAAAGCATAAATGTACCTGCGATGACTTTCTCATTCTCCTCCACAGCCTGATCATGTCTCAGGGCAAACACCTGGCCAGAAGCTCGTGGCCTCAAATGAGAACTCCCAGCAGACTGTCCCTGCGACCTCTGCTGCACGGTAACCTGAGAACCCGATCCTGTACCAGAACCAGAACCGCCTCCCCCAGACTGTGGACAATCCCTCCGGATATGACCAGTCTCTCCACAATGGAAACAAGCTCCAGAAGCTCTGCGGCACTTGTCGGATGGATGGTTCTTCCCACAGTGATCACACTTGTCCTTCTTACCGAAACGGACAACACCTCCCGAACCAGAGGAAGAAGAAGATCCAGACTTCCTGAAAGTTTGGGCACGGGGACCCAAAGAACTAGCAGGCCTCGACTGAGGGAAAGACCTGTTCCGCCGAATGCTGTCCTCCACCTGGTGACAACGGCTCACCAAGCCCTCATAAGACATGTCGTCGCCAACCGCCACACGGTCATGGATCTCAGGGTTAAGGCCCTGAAGGAACAGATTATACTTCATCTTTGAGCTATCAGCAATCTCGGGGAAATAGGATAGCAGATCAAAGAACCTCTGCTGATACTCATCGATAGACATGGTTCCCTGTCGCAGACTCAGTAGCTCGCCTGCCTTCGACTGTCGGAGTGCAGGAGGAAAATACCGCTTTTGGAAAGCTGTGCGGAACTCGGCCCAGGTGGCCACTCCTCTCGCCGCAATAAAAGGTGTAGAAGTAAACCTCCACCACCTGCGCGCACGCCCATCCAGAAGATAGCCAAGGGTCTCCACCTTCTGCTCATCGGTGCATTGGAAAGTCTGAAAAGTCGTCTCCATGCGGTCTAACCAGTTCTCCGCTTCCTCCGGAGACTCACCTCCAACTAAGGGCTTAGGACCCATAGCTAAGAATCGACGCACAGTGAAACGCTTGTCGTCATGGTGACGATGACGCCGTTCTCGACGAGGCTCCCGGTCGGCATCACCCCAACGCCCACCAACACTGCCATGAGAACTCTGGTCGTCTCGATTTGACATCTACAAAAATACCTCAAGATGAGACTAAATCCCAAGAAATCTTTTGCATGCTCTGATACCATAAATGTAGTGACCCTTACCCGGATCACCTACTAAACAGAACTTATGCATGCAATTAACTTAATTAAACAGATATCAGAATAAAACTGCGGAAACCAATAACATTATACAATCCCAAGTAAAGGAATCTGTAATTATCCAATAATATACAACCAAATCGAATAGCTGTATAAACCCAAACAACAGTAATAAAACCTAGACGAAGCTCCAGCTGGCCAACCACTAACTAGCCCCTCCTGGATCCACCCTCCTCGTCCAATCGCAAACCTGCCCCATGGAATAGGGTGTCCAGAAAATACAGAGTACGAGACGTGAGCATAAAACGCTCAGTGCGAGAGTATGAGTATACATGCATGCAAAGTGAACTCCCTATAGACTCGAGGTCAAGGATCAGATAACAGAGACAGACCGGGCCCTGGTATGTAGCACGTTGTGCCGTCGCTTCAGGAGGTGGCTCCCATACCGAGATAATCGTGGATACGCCGGACCCAAATCGATGGAAGTCCATCCACTAACAGGATAGGGTACAACCCTACTAACAGACATCTCGAAGGAGATACAGCAAGATGCAAATGAATGCAGCATAATGTCATGGCATATAAATCATGCAGTCATATAATACATGCATACTCAGTCAGGATATCTCGAACAGTACTTTCGTACCTCAATACAGTGAAAGCTCTACCAACTCTAGGTCCACGCCTATAGTCTGCTCTACACTGCCAAATGATACCACTATCATCAAAGTGCTCTAAAAGCCTTAACTAAGCTATTGCATACTCCTAAATATTTATAGGAAGCAAAAGCTATACCTTCGTCCGTCGTTAGCCCTTTGATGTCGATGCCTCCAGAACTTGGGCATAACTCCGCTACGACTACCGAACGCCTCTCCGACCTCCGGACCAAACCTAAGAAGACTAGAACAGCTCCAAAAGGACTAGAAAGGAAAGGAGAACTCGGAATTGGCAAATGAAAGTGAAGTCTCGGCCTTCTATTTATAGACAACGATCGGAACTTCCGATCCCTGATCGGAACGTCCGAACCTCGATCGGAACGTCCGATCCTGCCATCGGAGCTTCCGAAGATCCTGATCTGCCACGTGTCAAAATATCACTTGATGACTCCGGATAGGGGTGATCGGAGCTTCCGGTCCTGATCGGAGCTTCCGATCCAACCACACGTCATGCCTGACGTAATAACATCGGTGCCTCCGATCGCTCATCGGAGCTTCCGATCCTGTTTCGAAGCTTCCGATCGTGCCTTCGGAGCTTCCGATCCGTCCGATACCTAATTCAAATAATTAGCATTAATCCTTTAATTACTCAATTAGGGCACGGGCTACTACAAGGATAATTAAAATATTAATAAGGGTTTTAAATATACAATATATATATAACTTAAAAACTCTAAATAATATTTAAAATCTGATAAATTTAATAAAATTCCGAAATATATAATTAAGGGAATTTTAAAGATAGTAAAAAGTCATTATTTTGGCTAAATTTGGATAAAAATGAACTCCTAAAATTATATAAAATTAAATACTGATAATTTTGAGGAAATAAAACTCAAAATAATATTTTTGGGCTCTAAAAATGCTCATGAAATAAATTGGATAGAAAGTTGTCATCTCGTCCGTCCACGGTCCCGTCTACGCGATAAAATAATTAAATTTCCATAAATCATGAAAAATCACTAATTATGGGTTAAATGCTTAAAAATAACTTAAAACATGCACAAATAATTTCACATAATTATTTAACCCATAAATCTAAAATTTTAAATAAATAAATTTTCTAATTTAGCATGCGAATTTACGTATTAAAAATATCGGGTGTTACAATTCTCCCCCTCTTAAATTGGATTTCGTCCTCGAAATTAAAGTACTTACCCGAACAACTCCGGGTAGCGAGTTCTCATGTCTGCCTCGGTCTCCCAAGTAGCTTCCTCCTCCGAGTGATTCAGCCACTGGACTCTGACCATCGGTATGACTCGCGTCCTAAGCCTCCGCTCCTCCCTAGCCAAGATCCGTATAGGCTTCTCCTCAAATGCTAACTCCGGTGTCAACTGAAGAGGCTCAAAATCCAACACATGTGACGGGTTCGAGATGTATCTCCAAAGCATGGATACATGGAAGACGTTGTGCACTGCTGCAAGCCCTGGCGGTAGAGCTAAACGGTAGGCCAACGTGCCAACTCTCTCCAAGATCTCGAATGGCCCTATATACCTCGGATTAAGCTTCCCTCTCCGGCCAAATCGTACCACTCCCTTCATAGGTGACACTCTCAGAAACACGTGATCACCTACTGCGAACTCCAAATCTCGTCGTCGAGTATCTGCGTAACTCTTCTGACGACTCTGAGCAGTACTCATTCGATCCCGAATCTGAGTCACAATGTCAGCTGTCTGCTGCACGATCTCAGGACCAAGTAAAATCCTCTCACCAACCTCATCCCAATGCACAGGAGATCTGCATCTCCTCCCGTACAATGCTGCATAAGGAGCCATACCTATAGACGACTGAAAACTGTTGTGTTACGCCTTAAACGCATACAAATCTCGTGTTATGAGATTAATGTTTTTAATGCATTAACAAATCTCATATTATTATGTTTTGATGATTACAAAACTCGGTTAATTGTTACTAATCATTTAAAGTGAGACTTTGCAGATTAGATCATATTAACAATCAAATTCTTGGAAGTTACTTTGAAGTTGTAAAAGAAATGGACAAGGACAAAGCCAATATTATAAAGCAGAAACTTGCAAAATTCACCGGGCACTTTCCAGTATCCAAATCAGATCTCCAACAGTGAAAATCAAGATCAGGATGTTCTCAAGATTCTCTCCAAATTTCATAGCAATCCAAGCTGGATATGGAGATATGATTTTTTTAACAAAGCTGCACAGTACTTACTTCTGCAAGGAATGAACTATGAAGACTCAACTTCAGAAAATACCTGGGAATGCTTCGGTTATTAAAATCCGATCTCCACCGATCACATGGATTTCCATGATGTTTTAAAGTCTGTATCCAAATTTCAAATCAATCCAACGGCTGGATATGGAGTTATGATTTTTGAAAATATGTTGAACAGTAGCTATTTCTGCAAGGAGCTAACTACTGAAGTATCGGATTCAGAATACTACTGGAATCGATGGAGGCATCCAAATCCAATCTCCACCAATCACTATCAGGCCAATCCAACGGATGGATTGTGAGATTCGAATTTTTGAAAAGTAATGCTCAGAACAAAAGCGAGAACGTGATTTTGCGACTTCCGAGATTTACTGGACGTGTTTGATTCCTTCAAATTCAATCTCCACCGTTCAGATTGAAGATTGAGATGTTTTCAAGCGACTGTCCAAATTTGAGCTCAATCCAACGGTTAGATTGAGAGATATGATTTTTCCACAAAATCTGCTCAGTGCTGGAAAAAGAAGGCAGCGGAGCCTACACTTTGTCTCTACTCCTTGGCTTCCCAATAAACGCTCCAAGCACACAAATTCAAATTCAAATCTTTGCCAACTATAAATAGAGGCTTGCCAAGACCATTTAGAGACATCCCAACTCATTTCTTCTCTCATTTGCAAGCAATATTCTCTCTACCAAAGTGCTCAATCAATATTTGAGAGTTATTTGTGAAAATAGTTTGTGAGTTGGTTGTGCTATTGTTGTAAACACTTAGTGTGAAGCCAAGTGTATTGTGAGATTATTGTAAACACTTGAGTGTGAAGCCAAGTGTTTTTGTTGAGGCTATCCTTAGAGCCATTAAGGCCAAGTGTTCGAGTTGTATCGGCGCGGTGATCGTGTTGAGTTGTAAAGGCTATCCTTGGAGCCATCAAGGCCAAGTGTTCGAGTGCTAGTGGATCCTTGGTTAATCGTACTTAACCAAGAAGGGGAGACGTAGACGATTTATCATCGAACTTCCATAAACAATTCCTATCTCTCTTTTACTGCTTTATTTACTTTACGCATTTATTTACCGCTTTATATTTGATTGCTTTACTAGTCTTCCGCTTGCGTTTAGTATAATCGCTTTAAATTGCTAAAGTTGCCAAAGAACCTAATCCCCCCCCCCCCATTAGGTTCTAACAAGTGGTATCAGAGCCATTTGAAAATACTTTTCAAAACCTTTTTA
The DNA here is from genome assembly GCF_033568475.1 of Henckelia pumila. Lineage (NCBI taxonomy): Eukaryota > Viridiplantae > Streptophyta > Magnoliopsida > Lamiales > Gesneriaceae > Henckelia > Henckelia pumila. The sequence goes on from NC_133122.1 coordinate 144,077,973, forward strand.
TGGCAAACCTAGCAAGTGATTATGCTAAAGGGCAATCTACTAATCGTCCTCCTATTTTTAATGGCATAAACTACGGGTATTGGAAAAATTGTATGTCCCTATATATCCAATCCGTAGACTATGACCTATGAAAAGTGACGGTGAAAGGTCCCTATACACCTATGAAAATAGTTGATGGGGTTGAAATTCCTAAGGGAATGGATGACTTTTCAAAAGAGGACATGAAATTAATTTCGCAAAATGCTAAAGCTATGAATATCTTGCATTGTTCCTTAGATATGAACGAGTACAACCGGATATCGATGTGCTCATCTGCTAAAGAGATATGGGACAAGCTAGAGATATGTCACGAAGGCACCAACCAAGTGAAAGAAACAAAGATCGACTTACTCCAACTCAAATACGAAACATTTGAGATGGAATCCAACGAAGATGTTGACACCATGTTCCGAAGGCTTACTCAAATCATCAATGAGTTAGCACAATTGGGAGAACAATATCCTACCAAGCAAGTTTGGAGGAGAGCTCTTCGTGCCCTACCAAAAGAATGGGATGCAAAGAGAACCGCCATCATCGAATCCAACAAAGGGGACACTACCGCCTATGATCTTGATCAACTACATGGGACCCTAAAAACCCATGAGTTAGAAGTGTCCACAAGAAAAGAATCAAAGAAAGAAGATGTCAAGCACAAAGGGATAGCCTTGACTACACAAGTCGAAGAAGATGACGATGATGACATGGCTCTCTTCGCAAGAAAATTCAAGAAATTCATGCGAGTAAACAAATTCAAAAAGGACAAGAAACCTGAGAAAGAAGTGACCTGCTACAACTGTCAACAACAAGGTCACTACGCCAATGAATGCCCACTCAAGAAGAAAGTGGACAAAGGAAAGAAGAAAGCCCTACTAGCTACCTGGAGTGATAGCGACGACGACGACGAGGAAGCAAACCTCTGCTTAATGGCTAAAAGTGATGACATCGTCTCTGACGACGATGACGAGGTACCTACTTACGATGAACTCTTACATGCTTATAAAGATATGTTTGATATGGTTAAGGTTCTTAGAAAAGAGAATAGAAATCTTAAAAAGGAATTAGAAACTAAGGAGCATGATAACCTTAGACTTAAGGATGACTTAGATCAATTAGAAAAATCTTTCGATAAATTCAATGTGAGTAGCAATAAATTGAACAACCTACTTAGCATGCAGAAATGTAGCTTTGATAAGGGAGGAATAGGCTATGGTAAAAAGTCTATAGACTTTGCTAGTCTAATAGCTAAAGCTAAAATGAGATCACCCCCTACTTGTTCTTATTGTTGCAAATCTGGTCATGTTAGACATAAATGCAGATCATTGAAATATCAATATGTTCAAAAGAGCTATATGAAATGGAGGCCTAAGAGTACTTAACAACTCATTAGTCGGCATTATGAGATCACAATCTAAGGGAGTTCAATATAGACCGGCTTAAAAATGCCTTGACTTGCGGCTGGTCTCCCTGTTGAACGTTGCTCTGTCCAAGGAAATAGGTTTTTAAAGTGGCCATATGCCCTACCTACTACTGGGAGCACTCTTAAAAAGTGGTGATGATGTTGCTATGAGAGACTGAACTCTTAGAAGTCTATTTTGTATATCTTTTTTCTAACATTGTGGACCCAAAAGAACTAAAGGGTACCAAAACAATTCTTTTCAGGGAACTAGGAAAACTGTTCTCCCTAGCATATGGTATCTAGACAGTGGATGTTTTAGATATATGACGTGGAACAAGGATCTACTCCAATCAGTCAAACCTAAGGAGAAGGAAACAGTCACCTTTGGAGACAACAGCAAAGGAGTAATTGAAGGCATCGGCTCAATAGGTATATCTAATTCTTGTCTAATTGATGATGTACTCCTAGTGAAAGGACTTAAGCATAATCTACTAAGCATAAGTCAATTGTGCGATAGAGGTTATGAAGTCAAATTCACTCCCCAACACTGCACTGTATCATTTATTAGTGACAAATCCATAAATTTCAAAGGATATAGAAGTGAGAACGTTTACAAGGTCTCTTTAAATAATTTATCTTTATCAAATATAAAAAGCCTTGTATCCGTGAATGTTGATGACAACATTCTTTCGCATAGACGATTGGGTCATGTTGGTCCTAGTACCATCGAAAAACTTTTAAAACTTGACTTAGTCGTTGGTATGCCAAAACTTGATTTGAAACTTGATTCTGTTTGTGATGCGTGTCAATTTGGCAAACATACAAGGGAATCTTTTAAAAGCAAAAATTTTGTATCCACTTCTATGCCCCTTGAACTTCTCCACCTAAATCTATGTGGTCCCTCGAGGAACGCTAGTTTAGGAGGAAAGCTTTATGCGTTTGTCATTGTAGATGATTTTTCACGTTACACGTGGACATTGTTTTTAGCTCACAAAAATGATGCCTTTGAGTATTTTAAAACTTTTGCTAAACGAGTTGAGAATGAGAAAAATCTTTCAATAAAACAGATCCGTAGTGACCACGGAACTGAATTTCAAAATGAGAATTTTTCAAACTTTTGTATAGAAAAAGGCATCGGTCACAATTTTTCTTGTCCTAGGACTCCCCAACAAAACGGGGTCGTTGAGAGGAAAAATAGGACACTAGTAGAGATTGCAAGGACCATGTTATGTGAGCATTCTCTACCAAAATATTTTTGGGCTGAAGCAATGAACACTGCCTGTTACATCATCAATCGCATATCAATAAGGCCAATTCTCAAGAAAACTCCATACGAGTTATGGAGGGAGAGAAAGCCTAACATTTCATTCTTTCGGGCTTTTAGATCTAAGTGCTTCATTCACAACAATGGTAAGGACAACCTTGGCAAATTTGATGCCAAATCCGATAAAGGTATTTTTCTTGGGTATTCTACTACAAGTAAGGCTTATAGAGTATTCAATAAGCGCACCTTACTTGTTGAAGAATCAATGCATGTTATATTTGATGAATCTTTGTTAAATATTTCTCGCACTAACAATGATGATATAGAAATACTTGAAGAAGAGATGGTTTCCTCAAGCTTAAATGATATAGATGCTACAGTTGAGGAAACACCACTTCCTAAGGAATGGACACATCACAAAGATCATCCTAAAGATCTGATAATTGGAAGTCCATCAAAGGGAGTATCTACTCGCTCTTCTCTCAATAATATTTGTAATCATCTTGCTTTTGTTTCTCATGTTGAGCCAAAATGTGTTGATGATGCTTTACTTGATGATTCCTGAATTATTGCTATGCAAGATGAGTTAAATGAATTTAAACGCAATAATGTTTGGGATCTTGTTTCTAGGCCGCATGATAGACCTGTGATAGGTATAAATGGGTGTTTAGAAATAAACTTGATGAGCATGGCACTATCACTAGAAATAAATCTAGGCTTGTAGCGAAAGGATATAGTCAAGAATAAGGCATAGATTATGATGAAACTTATGCGCCTGTTGCTAGACTAGAATCTATTCGCATGCTACTTGCTTTTGCTTGCTCTAGAAATTTTAAGTTATTTCAAATGGATGTCAAAAGTGCTTTTCTTAATGGTGAATTGAAAGAGGAGATGTACATTGAACAACCTGATGGCTTTGTTGATGCATTATTACCTGATCATGTGTATAGACTAAACAAAGCTTTATATGGTTTGAAACAAGCTCCTCGAGCTTGGTATGAAAAACTGAAAGAGTGGGTGCCCAGTGAGCCAACTTGTGGCTATGGGCTTTGATGACTCTTTGTACAAACAATCTTTTGTTTAATATAATTTACACTTTTATTAATGGCAATGACTTTATCTTTCTTCATATTGTAATATTATGATATACTATTGTTGTTTTGATAAAGACCTTGAATATACTATAGTGTATGTAAGATGTGGTAGAACATGGGGATGTCTATCATGAAATACATCTTATAGTCACTGTATATTCTAAACTGTTCCTAGTCGATTGAGCCGTCCGATAATAAGGATAAGGATCGCTCGAGTTTGAGACTAGCATTTGCGATGCGGAGTACCACGTTTCATTGGTAGGGAACATGGAGATGTTCGAAGCATGCAAATGGATATTCATAGGATGAATGGAGATTCATAGGATGAATAATCGAACTACCCTATCCGGACTTTCCAAGTGGTTATCACTTATCGAGTGGATAAAGTCCGGTTTTGGTTGTACACCATTAGTCCTTACTACTTGAAACATCATGGAGACTCTATATGCTAGTACTGTGCTTTGACTCGTTTACCGACTCTATGGGGGTCATCAGGTGTCGGGATTGGGTACAGTTACAACACATATAGGAGTCGATGCATTGTTGTCAAGGATTCACCACATACTTGCGAGTGTGGATATCCTATGCGATCTGAGAAGATATTAGTGTGACGAATCTCTGGCCAGAGTACTTGATGTGATTTAAGAAATGGTTTCTTAGTAGCACATGCGATGTCACTAATTGGATCTTCAAGATGTATTACATAGTTATTGAATCTTGAGCGACTCTCGATATACCAATGGTTGTTGATTCGATCGGGATATTTGGATGAAGGGACCGTACTGTACGCTAACCAAAATCTACTGGTTCTTGTAGGCACTATCAGTGATACCTAGGGAATCATGGGGCGATGTTGCTAGGCGCTTTACCATGATTCGTTGGGCAAGTCGGAAATTGTTGTTCCGAGTCACAAGGAGTTGTGAGCCCACGGCTAGCTGTATCCCTGAACCATTGAGGGTCACACAGTGTAATGGAGTTTTAATCCCCGTTGAGATAGTTAAATTTAAAGAGTTAAATTTAATGAATAAAGAAGTTGGACTTCTTAAATAAGAGTAAGGGAGTAGGATTTCCTAAAATGACATAGGGATGGACATTTTTGGAAACCACTGAATTCGGATTCAGGAAAATTTATCTTGACTTTAAAATGTGCAGAAATGGTTTCTGTGCACATTGGTGAAATCGGTTCATCAATCGGAGTCACGATGAATTTTATATTAATTTCTGAACGTGTGGGCTTTGCTTGTCGGGCCTCAACTTATGACTAATGGGCCCTAAGCTGTTAGTGGCCTGCATTATAAATAAGTTATTGCAGTACAGAAATTAAAAACAACAGGTCATAATTTTGAGAGCAATTTTCGAAAACCCTACCCTCTCTCTCAAACATATTTCGGCCGCCCCCCTTCACTCTGTCAGAGAAAATTCCGGTCTGTGATTTTGAATTGCAGTCAGGAATAACGAATCAGATTCGTTTAATCTCTTCGCAGAAAAACTTCTGACAGATTTTCTAGTGCAATCTGTCAGAGGGATTTAAACCTCATTCGTGGACCTGATTGAAGGAGTTCATCGGTTCCAGGGAGAGACAACAAGAGCAGATTAATTCTGTTGGTGTCCAATAATCTCGCTTCGAGATTGAAGGTAAAATTTAATAATAGTAGTAGTAGTAGTCGTAGTGGTAGTAGTAGTAGTAGTGGTGGTAGTAGTAGTAGTGGTGGTAGTAGTAGTCGTAGTCGTAGTAGTAGTAGTAGTAGTAGTAGTAGTAGTGGTAGTAGTAGTAGTAGTAGTAGTAGTAGTCGTAGTCGTAGTCGTAGTCGTAGTCGTAGTCGTAGTAGTAGTAGTAGTAGTAGTAGTAGTAGTAGTAGTAGTAGTAGTAGTAGTAGTAGTAGTAGTAGTAGTAGTAGTAGTAGTAGTGGTGGTGGTCGTAGTAGTAGTGGTAGTAGTAGTAGTAGTAGTAGTAGTAGTGGTGGTAGTCGTATAGTAGTGGTAGTGGAGTAGTAGTAGTAGTAGTAGTAGTAGTAGTGGTGGTCGTAGTAGTAGTGGTAGTAGTAGTAGTAGTAGTAGTAGTAGTGGTGGTAGTCGTATAGTAGTGGTAGTGGTAGTAGTCGTAATGGTAGTAGTCGTAGTCGTAGTAGTAGTCGTAGTAGTAGTGGTGGTGGTCGTAGTGGTGGTAGTCGTAGTAGTGGTAGTCGTCGTAGTGGTAGTAGTAGTAGTAGTAGTCCTCACCGGTAAGAAATGAGCTGACTTGGTGAGTCTATCCACGATCACCCAAATAGCTGTGCAACCTCTGGCACTCCTCGGTAAGCCAACTACAAAGTCCATCGTAATATTCTCCCATTTTCATTCCGGAATAGGAAGAGGTCTAAGAAGTCCTGTTGAACGCTGATGCTCAGCCTTGACCTGCTGACAAGTCAAGCACTCTGACAGAACTCTCCCGATGTCTCTCTTCATCCCGGGCCACCAATACAATAGTTGAAAATCTCGGTACATCTTCGTACTTCCGGGGTGAATGGAGTACGGAGATGTGTGAGCCTCTCCTAGAATCTCAGCTCTCAACTGATCGACGTTCGGTACCCACATCCTACCACGGTACTGAACAATGTCATCCACAACTGTATACAGAAGACCATCCTTGGCCTCATCTCTCTGTCTCCAACGCTGCAACTCCTCATCAGTAGATTGTCCCTCTCTGATCCGATCCCGTAAAATCGGCTGCACCGTCAACACTGACAAGCTCAGTGCATGACCACTCGAGTAAAACTCCAAATCAAACCTCTGAATCTCACTCTGCAGTGGTAACTGCACTGACAAACACGATACCACTGACGACTTTCGACTCAAAGCATCGGCCACTACATTAGCTTTACCCGGATGGTAGCTAATGTTACAGTCGTAATCCTTAACCAACTCCAACCATCTCCGTTGCCTCATGTTCAACTCCTTCTGAGTGAAGAAGTACTTGAGGCTCTTGTGATCAGTGAAAATCTTGCACTTCTCGCCATACAGATAGTGCCTCCAGATTTTCAAAGCGAAGACCACTGCTGCTAACTCCAATTCATGTGTCGGGTAGTTCTGCTCATGAATCTTCAACTGCCTCGACACATAAGCAATAACCTTACCACACTGCATAAGTACTGCGCCTAAACCTAGCTTAGACGCGTCGGTGTACACCACTAACTCCTCGTGTGGTACTGCCATCGCCAAAACCGGTGCGGTAGTGAGTGCTTCCTTCAGCTGATCGAAGCTCCTCTGACAGTCTGAACTCCAAATAAACTTCGCATTCTTCTTAGTTAAGGAAGTCAAGGGTACTGCAATAGAGGAAAAACCCTTGATGAACTTCCTATAGTATCCTGCCAAACCCAAGAAACTGCGAATCTCCGAAGCATTCTTCGGAATACCCCAATTCTGAACTGCCTTAACCTTCGACTGATCCACTGCAATCCCATCTCTCGAAATAATGTGGCCAAGAAATGCCACCTGCTCGAGCCAAAACTCGCACTTGCTGAACTTGGCATACAAACGATGCTCCCTCAAAGTTTGCAAGGCTGTCTGTAGATGCTGCCTATGCTCCTCAACACTCCTAGAGTAGATCAAGATATCATCAATGAAGACTATGATGAACTGATCAAGATACGGCTGAAATACCCGGTTCATGAGATCCATGAAAACCGCTGGAGCATTGGTCATCCCAAATGGCATCACTAAGAACTCGTAATGCCCATAACGTGTTCGGAAAGCAGTCTTGGACACATCTGCATCTCTAACTCGCAGCTGATGATAACCAGATCGCAGGTCGATCTTGGAGAACACTGAAGCTCCCTGCAACTGATCAAATAAGTCTTCTATTCTCGGCAGTGGGTACTTATTCTTCACTGTGACCCTGTTGAGCTCTCGATAATCGATGCACAATCTCATACTGTCATCCTTCTTCTTCACAAATAACACTGGAGCTCCCCATGGAGAAAAGCTAGGACGAACAAAGCCTTTCTCTAATAACTCCTGTATCTGCTCCTTCAACTCTTTCATCTCGGTAGAAGCTAGTCTGTATGGTGCCTTAGAGATAGGCACGGTGTCTGGCACTAAGTCGATGTTGAACTCCACATCTCTCACTGGTGGAATTCCTGCAACATCCTCCGAAAAGACGTCTGAAAAGTCACGAACCACCTCTATCTCTGATAATGATCTGCTAGATGGTCCTGAGGCCGTGACAATACTTGCTAGAAAACCTTGGCAACCCCGTTTCAACAGCTTCCTCGCCTGAATAAGAGATATCACCTGAGGAATATCATTGCTCTGAGATGCATGGAAGGTAAACGGGTCGCCTCCTGATGGTTTCACTGACACTGATCTCCGACGAAAGTCAATCGAAGCTCCATTGACTGTCAACCAGTCCATACCCAATATCAAATCAAATCCACTCAACGGCAAAACCACCACATCTGCGCGAATGGAGTGCCCCTGAAGCTCCAACTCCAGTTCTCGAATGACACTAGAGGTAGAAATAATCTGTCCTGACGGCATAGTGACATCATAACCACTGTCAACAATCTCAGGTGTGATGCCTATCCGTCTGATAAACTCCAGGGAGATAAACGAATGCGTAGCCCCTGAATCTAGCAACGCAAACGTGGAGTTGCCTCCAACTAAAATTCTCCCTGCACGCAGAAGAATCCCAACAATTTCATACCATTACTAAACTTTCCACCAAAGATAAGTCACTAATAACCCTTAATTTTAATCACAAGTAAAACATGCTTCTTATTCTAACATGCAGATAGAAAAATCCCAAATACAAATTATTTCACAAAGAAAAATCAAAATTCTTAACCAAATGATGAAATTATAAAATACTAGGGGTAAGATATACCGGTGATCAAGGAGGTGTCTGGGTCTGCCTCCTCTGCCTGCATAACGAACACTCTACCAGCAGTGTTCTTCTTCCTCGGGCAATTAGCTATCTGGTGCCCTGGCTCTCTACAGTGAAAACAAACTCCTGCTCCCAGAAGACAAGGTCCCGAATGCATCTTCTGACACTTCGGGCAAATAGAAAAACCTCCAGTATTAGGGGCCCCGCCCCTCTGCTGCTGGTTCGGGCCCTTAGACGGCCCAGTATACTGCTTCTTCACAGGAGGCTGCGAAGATGGTCGCTGAAATCCAGACTGAATCTGTCTCTTCCCCTACTGCTCTCGCTGTATCTCTCTCCTACCCTCCTCTGACCTCAGTGCTCTACTAACTGCCGCCTCATATGTAGCGACGTCCATCATACGTACGTCATGCTTGATATCCGCCTTCAGTCCCTCCACAAACTGCCTCATCTTCTCCGGTGGACTGTCTGAAATCAGAGGCACAAAATGACAGCCCCTCTCGAACTGTCTCACATACTCAACCACTGACCTGTCCCCCTGTCGGAGACTCATAAACTCCCAGATCATGCGACTGCGCACATCCTCCGTGAAATACTTGGCGTAGAAGATACGCCTAAACTCCGCCCAAGTCAATGTAGGAAGATGTACTCCCCTGGCAGCACCCTCCCACCAAAGAGCTGCATCTCCCTTCATCATATAAGTCGCACAGTTCACCCTGTCGGCGTCAGTAATCCCCATGTATGCAAAGATGGACTCCAAAGAGCGAATCCACCCCTCAGCCACCAATGGATCGGTGGTACCAGTGAACTCCTTCGTTCCTTCTTCTGGAACCGCTCAGCAACGTCCTCCTTGTGGGACAGTCTAGGACGTGCAGCCTGCTGCTCCAACAGAGCAGTAATCCCTGCCATCATATTAGCATTGGCCTGCTCCAATGCTGCAAGAGGGTTCTGCGGAGGTGGAGGTGGAGGTGGAGATTCCCCACGTCTGTTCATAGGTCTCGGAGGCATTCTGCACCACCACATATTTATTTACGTAAATCGCCATGCATAACTAAGTGTTTTAACATTAATGCTAACTTAAATTCTTAAAAGTAAATCATGCTATAAACACGTAAAACTTACAAACCGGTAGCGTGGATTTTCTGAGCTCGCATAGCAGTAATGACCCCTCCAAGGACCGTGCTTTGATACCAACTGAAAGGACCCTAACTCTCTAAATATAAATAAATATGCGGAAAATTTTTTTTTTTTATACTTACTAAGTAAAAATATGTACATACATGCCCATACATATATGCACAGAATAAATAGATTTAAAAATAAATAACTTAACTAAAAATGCAACCTTTAATAAATTAAATATCTGAGTCTAATATTTAATAAAATACTGACATAAGCAAAATAAATAAAATTTGCATGCACTGAAAATATTTAAATAAGTTGAGTAATAAAAATATTCAAAACATGACGTAGACTCAGACAACGGTCACGGGGTTACTGCATGTCCGCTCATAGGTCCTCGCCACCGGTGGGTACTACGTCCTCCTCTACGTACTCACCTGCACCATATCAGTGTAGTGAGCCTAGAGGCCCAACATGCTAACATAACAAGGGTTTAAAATAATTTAAATCACTTTAATACTAATACATAACATATACATGAATGAGCATGCTTAAAAATATCATGAACATAACATAAACTTAAATTAAACTTGAATATCATAATAATACATAAACATTGTTGAGCAAAGTATTTTCTAACATCGAAAGGTCATCTCCATAGTGTAACCATACATACATTAAATACTGATCAGCGTGGTAAACCAACGTACGTGGCGGTGACGAATCACCTCTTAAATTGGCAGTAAACTGCCCTTCAATAGTTCATATATGGGGACGAATCTCCCTTAAATTGTCACACTACTTCAACTTCCAACATAAAATTATTTTCTTTGCTCAACCTTAAACATTAAATCATGCATAAAAATTATTTCATGAATGCATGTACTTAAATAAAATGTGTGTCCTTCATATATATTTAATTTAATTTTTTTATACTAACATATAAATACTAAAATAACATTCATGCATAAAATAGTTAAATATATATTTAGGACACATGCAATTTCTCATGGTTTGTGCTGAACTGCTGGCCCTAACACTCAAGCCCAATTTCTTAAATTCTGGCCCATTAACGCTGAGACTGGCTCATTAACATACTTAAGCCCATAACACATTTCTAAGCCCAATAAAATTTCCTGGCCCAATAACACTCTATTCTGGTCCAATGGGTCCAAAAGCCCAAAGACTGGCCCAATAACTTCCATGGCCCCCCAAGCCCATAAAGATTATTGGACTAACTTAATTTAATTATTTAGGCCCACCAAGAAAATTAAATATAGCCCATTAATTTAATTAAACTAATTAGCCCAATTAAACACTTAGACTTATTAATTAACTTAAAAATAAAATACCCGAGCCCAACTAACTTAACCCGGACCCGGACCCAACTAACTTAACCCACTTACTTCCAGACCCGACCCGGACCCATAATTCGACCCAGACCCGCCCTGAAAACCCTAAACCCGTCGCCCCTACTCTCGTTCCTGCTGCGGCCGTGAGCAGCAGCCACTCCTTGGCTGCTGCCGGCCTGCTCCGGCTGCCCCTGGCCGAAGTGCCGCCGCCCAGACGTAGCCCACGTCTGGGCGGTTCGAACCTGCCCTGGCTCGGCCTCAACCCTTCACCCTAGCCCAAGGCCGAACCCTCCTTCCAGAAACCCTAACCTGTGCACCCCATGGCTACTTCTTGCACCAGATCGCCCAGGCCTCTATCTAGCCCATGATCGACCGAGCCAAGCTAGCCTAAGGACCCCGACAAACCCCTTGACAGCCCTGACCAGCAGCCATGCATTCCCCTTCACCAAAAACGTGAGCATGATTCCCAAAAACGTGAACAAGTGCATACATTCAACCCATCTCGATATTTTCTGAAATTTCTTGAATAAATAAAAAAAATGATGCATACACACACACACACGCATAAGCACTGATATGGCACAAAAATTAGAGAAAGAATCATGTCTTGCACCGTTGAATGGAAAGAAGAAGACGTAGATGACGATTCCGGGACGACGGGGCGATGACAACCAATTTGGAGCTTGAAAAAACCGATCACCAAAGGAGGCTTGGAGCTAAAATCGTCTGAAGAAGATGAAGGAGAGGTGGGGTGGCGGCTAGAAGATTTAACGTAGGATTTTGGGGTAGGTTTAGGGTAATTAGAATAAAATAAGGTTTAGGATAATTAAAATATTAATAAGGGTTTTAAATATACAATATATATATAACTTAAAAACTCTAAATAATATTTAAAATCTGATAACTTTAATAAAATCCCGAAATATATAATTAAGGGAATTTTAAAGATAGTAAAAAGTCATTATTTTGGCTAAATTTGGATAAAAATGGACTCCTAAAATTATATAAAATTAAATACTGATAATTTTGAGGAAATAAAACTCAAAATAATATTTTTGGGCTCTAAAAATGCTCATGAAATAAATTAGATAGAAAGTTGTCATCTCGTCCGTCCACGGTCCCGTCTACGCGATAAAATAATTAAATTTCCATAAATCATGAAAAATCACTAATTATGGGTTAAATGCTTAAAAATAACTTAAAACATGCAGAAATAATTTCACATAATTATTTAACACATAAATCTAAAATTTTAAATAAATAAATTTCCTAATTATGCATGCGAATTTACGTATTAAAAATACCGGGTGTTACAGACATAAATGCCCCCGCCGTCGCGGTACTCTCAGTGACAGACTATCGAGTATAAAGCTGAGCGGCTCTATAGTCAGGTATAACAAGGTATAGGCTCAACGTGTATATGCACATGACATATGAATATAGAAAACGGTAAATCATATCTCATGCCATATAATAATGCCAAATAAATGCAACATATAAACATGTATACTCGCTGGCAATCTCAGTCAATGTGTACGTACCTCTAGGCTAGTTCAAGTATAGTAAGATCCTAGGTTCCAAGCCTATATTCAAAAGTTCACCGTATCACTACATAAATTCTATAAGCCTTAACTAAGCTAATAAATACTCCCAAAACTTAAAAAGATTCCCGAACCATACCTTCGTCCGTAGTTAGCCCTTTGAAGTCGCTAGTCCCGGATGACTATAACCACACCTTGGTTATTCCAGAACCTCTATTATAACCGATAGGGCCCTCAAGTGTATATCTCACACTATATAACTGAAGAAAGAAACTCGGGAATTCGTATTTAGAAATGAATCTGGGAAGCCCTATTTATAGGCAAAATTCCCGGTCAGGATCGGAACTTTCGATTTCAGGATCGGAGCTTCCGATCCAGCTCACTGCGTGCATATGTGACACGTCGGGATCGGAACTTCCGATCGGGCGATCGGAGCTTCCGATCTGCTCTACGTTCAACACTTGTCAAAACTCGCGGCTGAGTCATCGAGCATTGCTGGCAGCTGGAGATCGGAACGTCCGTTCCAGGATCGGAGCTTCCGATCTCGGTGCTTCCGCTGAGGTTCCGAAGTGGCTAGGATCGGAGCTTTCGATCTGGGTTCGAAGCTTCCGATCCGGCCCAAATTCAAAAGCCCAAATTAAACTCCGGAATCAGTTAATTATTAACCCTTAATCATGTTTAACATATTATTATCTTAAAATGGAATCTGGGTTACTACATTAACAATGAAAACAATAATTAAATTTTTGAGAAAAAAATTAAAATTAAAAAAACCCAAAATTTACAGAACCCAAAAAAACGATATGAAATAAAATAAAAAAAACATAACAAAACATTATTTATGTGTGATAGTTTGTAAAGTTTAATTATTTAAAATAAAATTACAAATCGTTAAATAAATAATATGTTTAAATAATAAAATAAATAAAACTAAATATTTTAAAATAATTATTAAAATATATTTAGTTTTTAATTTATTAATATTTTTAATAAATATTTATATAGAAATTATTATTTTAGATAGTAATGATATTTATTTATTGTATATAAAAGTATTTAGTGGAATACAATAGTTGTTGTGAATAAAATAATAGATAATATTTTGATAATATTCTTTTTAGTATAAATTTTAGAGTAAATGAGTTGGAGATGAGTTTTGTATTTGGTATAAAAATTACACCATCTTGAAGTTAGTGTTACATTAAGATAGAGTAATGGGTTGGAGATGACCTTACAAGGTATGTGTTATTAACAGTGGGGTTCAAAATTTTTGATGATGTGGAGAGTGTTACTGTGTTAATAACGAAATATCATTGCGGATGCTCTAAGTTTTCGAGTGTGAGACAAGATCTCGAGTTCGAAATCCAATTGTAACAACCTCTCCTCCAACTCAAAAAAAAAAATAGATAATTACTATATTCTTATTATTATTATGCATGTTGAAAAATATATTATTATTATTATTATGTTGAATATTGAATATTGAATGTTGAATATTGAGTTGTAAAATGTGAAAAATTAGTGTGTGATGATGTAGATGATGATGTATTTATTTTTGGACTAATCTCAAATGTGGATCTATAAATAGGTCTTCATTTGTGATGAAAAATACAATTGAGTTGAGAGAAAAATATTATAAAGTGTAGAGTTTGATATATTTTGAGTTTTGGAGTTTTTACTTTTACCATAAATTTTTACTTTTTCACAACACGTTATCAGCACGATCGCTCGAAGGTTCTCTATAATTTTCGACGCTCCAAAATACAAGAAGAATTCAAAAATATTCAACAAGTAAGAATTTTTATTTTACTGTTTATATATTTTTATTGTGTATATATTAATATATAATATCATGTTATGAAAAAAAAAATAAGTTTTTTTCAAAACTTGTTATAAATCCTGGGAGGATGTTAAGACGATATCCCACACTTCCGGTAAGGGATACGACAAGTATAAAAGCCTCTAAGGTTCTTAAACAATATAATCATATTTGTATAATTTCATGTTATTATATAAAAGGTTGTCTATGACACCGATCTTATAATAATGTGATATGATATACTATACCTGACTTTATACTAACTATATTGGTATAATTTCACAATATTATATAAAAGGTTGTCTACGACACTGACCTTATAATAATGTGATATGATATACATAATTATTTAATTATGATTATCATTATATGCATTGCATCATTATCACGAATTCTTATTCAACATATACTCGATTTTTTCTTTACCCTCAACGGTCACAAACGGCTAGTTTTTGGCCTATAAATATGTTCACTCAAACTTATTTTCAATCACACCAAAATTCACTATTTTTCTCAAAATATTTTTACTCGATTTTTCGAAGATGGAGATGATGACATTTATAAGGCTATTTTTCATAACGATTATGATCATCATGCTCACGAGTCTTGTACTCACCAGCGATTTTCCACCACATACTTTTTATCTATTTGTATACGCACTTGTAATTTTCATTTTTCCATTATTTTGTATTGTCATATTAATGGAAATTAACTAATAAAATGCATTGTTATTTTTCTAGTACCACCATGTCAAACTTGGCAAAGCTTGAATTCGTTGCACTCGATATCACTGGAAAAAATTATATGTCATGGACTCTTGATGTTGAGATGCATCTTGAGTCATTGGGTCTAAGTGATACCATCAAAGAAATTAATATATCAACCTCACAAGATAAAGCAAAGGCAATGATTTTCTTACGCCTAGAGGTGTTCATTCGGGCGGTTTGGACCGAACGGAACCGAAATTTCGGTTAAACCAAAATTTTGGTTCTCTGAAAAGCCAAACCGAAAACAGAACCGAATTGGGCAGTTCGGTTCGGTTTTTAACCGAAATTATTTCGGTTTTTCGGTTCGGTTTTTCGGTTTTTTTTTTAAAAAAAAATTGAACTTTTTTTTTTTCTAAAAATCGATTTTTGTGAAAAAAATATTAAAATAATTTTTTTAAAAAAAAAACTAAATATTTTTAGTTATTCGAATAATTTTTTGGAAAAAATTAATGGTTAAATCAAATATTTGTGATTTAATACTTCAAAAAATATATTTGAAAATAACTGCATTTAAAACAAAAAAAATTGCTAACGTTTTTAATTTTAATAATAATAATTTTTGAATTTATAAAAATAATGTAATATATAATGCAAATATGTGTATATATAATATAATAAAATAACTTCATTAATTTTTAATTATTTCTATTTCAAAAATCAATATTTTTTAAAATCACTAAATCAATACATTTTTCAAGTTGAATCCACAATTCAAGTATGTTTGAATAATTAGATAACTAATTAAACCAATTATGTTTTTTTTAAAAAAAGAACGAAGGATGACTTTTGTTATTTCAGTTTTTCAATAAAATTAATTTTATGGGCACACAATATTGATGTACATATTAATTGATTGGTAAAAAAATTCAAATTCAACAAAAAAAAAAAGCAAAAAAAAAAAACGGTTTTTCGGTTCGGTTCGGTTCGGTTAACCGCGAAAAAAACCGAACCGAAAAACCGAAAATCCGGAAATCCGAAAACCGAACCGAATTTTCGGTTCGAACCGAATTTTTGGTTTCGGTTCGGATCGGGCGGTTATCCGAACCGTGAACACCCCTACTTACGCCACATCTTGATGAAGGGTTGAAATGTGAGTATCTCACAGAAAAAGACCCAATGATTTTATGGAAAGGGTTGAAAAAAAGATTTGAGCATATAAGGGAAGTGATACTCCCGACCGCCCGTGATGAATGGAATACGTTGAGATTCCAAGACTTTAAAAAAGTCAGTGATTATAATTCTGCGATGTATCGAATAGTCTCGCAATTAAAATTCTGTGGACTTGAAGTCACAGAGATGAAAATGCTTGAGAAAACATTTTTCACTTTTCACGTATCAAATATAACTCTACAGCAACAGTATAGAGTGCGTGGTTTTACGAGATATTCTGAACTCATTGCATGCCTTCTTGTGGCGAAAAAGAACAACGAATTGTTAATAAGAAATCATCAATCCCGACCCACTGGATCAACGGCATTTCCTGAAGCAAATGTCGTAATTAAAAATGAAAATCAAAATCAAAGGCATAGACCAAATTTTGGTCGTGGACGAGGTCGAGGACGTGGGCGCGGACGTGGACGTAAAAATGATCGCGGTCGTGGATATGAAAATAATCGAGATAGTTACTTCAATAAATCATCTCAAAAGAACGTCACGAACCACCCACCAAAAAGGCAGCATGAAAATACGAGTGAAAATAAAAATCACTCAAAAAAAAACTGAGAGTGTTTGTTATAGATGTGGCACTCAGGACATTGGTCACATATTTGTCGAACCCCTGAGCACCTATGTAAGCTCTATAAAGAATCGACAAAGGGGAAAGGAAAAGAGACCAATTTTGTTGAAAATAGTGACCATTTAATTGATTCAACTAGTTTCAATGCTGCAGATTTTTTGAATAATTTCGAAGTCATTGATTAAAGATTGGTGGAACTAGATTGTAACAAATTTGTATTTTTCATGCATTCTTGTATTATAAAGCATGTTATATTTTGCATTTGTATTGAACTTAATTTTTTTTATTGCATTTTTATGAAGTTTGATATGGAAAATGCTATGAGCAAACATGGAAATAATATCATGGAAATTTGCATACCGGATAGTGGTACAACGCACACTATTCTGCGAGATGAAAGATATTTCTTGGAAATAAAACCAACAAAAACAATGGTGAATACAATATCAGGTCCTGTAGACTTGATTGAAGGTTGTGGTAAAGCACAATTTTTGTTACCAAATGGTACAAAATTTCTGATAAATGATGCTTTATATTCACCACAATCGAAAAGAAATTTGTTGAGTTTTAATGGCATATATTCTCATGGATATGATACTGAGACGATAACTGATGAAAATTAGAAATATATGTGTCTTACCACATATAAATCAGGAAAGAAATATGTGGTTGAAAAATTATCAATACTCCCTACTGGATTGCATTATACACATATAAGGCCAATCGAATCAAATATGGTGGTTAATAGTTCTTCAATATTAATCAATTGGCATTATCGATTGGGACATCCTGGTTCAATAATGATGCGAAGAATTATTGAAAATACGCATGGTCATCCATTGAAAGACCAGAAGATCTTTCAGAATAATAAGTTTCAATGTAAATCATGTTCTCTTGAAAAACTTATTATAAGACCATCGCCAGTTAAAATCCAAACAGAATTACTCATATTTCTTGAACGTATTCAGGGTGATATTTGTAGGCCAATTCATCCACCATGTGGACCATTTCGATATTTTATGGTATTGATCGATGCCTCCAGCAGATGGTCACATGTATGCTTATTGTCAACTCGGAATGTGACATTTTCAAAACTAATGGCTCAAATAATAAAATTGCGGAATCAATTTCCCGATTATACAATCAAGAAAATAAGACTTGATAATGCTGGAAAATTTACTTCCCAAACTTTCAATGACTATTGTATGTCAATGGAAATAATGTTGAACATCTTGTTGCTCATGTTCATACACATAATGGATTAGCTGAATCATTGATTAAACGTCTACAACTGATTGCTAGACCAATGATTATGAGAACAAAACTCCCTATTTCTATATGGGGACATGCAATTTTACATGCTGCGACATTAATTCGCATCAGACCAAGTGCATATCATAAATTATCCCAATTGCAGCTTGCATTTGGTAAAGAACCAAATATTTCTCATCTGAGAATTTTTGGATGTATGGTGTATGTGCCTATTGCACCACCTCAACGATCAAAAAATGGGTCCTCAAAGAAAAATCGGTATTTATATCGGTTATGATAGCCCATCAATCATTCGATATCTTGAGCCTCAGACAGGCGATGTGTTTACAGCACGTTTTGTTGATTGTCATTTTAATGAAGAAATCTTCCCAATGTTAGGGGGAGAAAAGAAACACGTCGAAAAAGAAATCACATGGTATGCACCATCATTGTTACATTTGGATCCAATGACCAAACAATGTGAGAAAGATGTACAACAAATTGTGCACTTGCAAAGAATTTCAAATCAAATGCCAGATGCATTTGCAGACACAAAAGGGGTAACAAAATCATATTTACAGGCTGTAAATGCCCCTGCTCGAATTGAAATTCCAAAGAAACAAATTGAAGACACTCATGATGTCATAAAACACTTGAAGCGTGGAAGGCCAGTCGGTTCCAAGGATAAAAATCCTCGGAAAAGAAAAGGCATAGAGAAACACGATGATCATAAAATAGAAAATGGTTTTCCAAAAGAAACACCTGATGATGAAAATGTTCTGTCAGAACCACAAACTGACGAGAATCGTGAAATCTATATCAATTATATTAATACTGGAAAATATGGAACCGAAAAGATATAGAAGATATTGATGAGATATTTTCTTATAATGTGGCATGTGACATCATAAATGAAAATGAGGATCAACCAAAAACCTTTGGTGAATGTAAAACTCGTCATGATTGGGCAAAATGGAAAGATGTCATCCAGGTTGAATTGGATTCGCTAAATAAACGCAATGTTTTTGGACCTATAGTCCTCACACCTAAAGGTGTAAAACCTGTTGGATACAAATGGGTTTTTATTCGAAAGCGAAATGAGAAAAATGAAATAGTCAGATATAAAGCTAGACTTGTTGCACAAGGTTTTTCTTAAAGGCCTGGAATTGATTATGAAGAAACGTATTCTCCTGTTATGGATGCAATTATGTTTCGATATTTGATTAGTTTGGCAGTGTCTGAAAATTTGGAAATGTGTCTGATGGATGTTGTTACGGCTTACTTATACGGATCACTTGATAGTGATATATACATGAAAATCCCTGAAGGATTTAAGATTCCTGAGGCACAAAGTTCAAAACCCAGAGAATTTTATTCTGTAAAATTGCAAAGATCATTATATGGGTTGAAGCAATCCGGCCGAATGTGGTATAATCGGCTAAGTGAGCACTTGATGAAAAAAGAATATGTAAATGATCCAATATGCCCTTGTGTTTCATCAAGAAAACAACATCCGGATGTATAATTATTGTTGTATATGTTGATGATTTAAACATCATTGGAACGAATAAAGAAATTCAAGAGGTTATGATGTACTTGAAGGAAGAATTCGAAATGAAGGATCTTAGAAAAACCAAGTACTGTCTGAGTTTGCAAATAGAACAAAAAGAATGTGGAATTTTTGTTCACCAGTCAAATTATACAAAAAAGATCCTTAAACGTTTTAATATGGATAAATCAAATCCATTAAGTACTCCAATGGTTGTAAGATCATTAAACATAGAAAATGATCCATTCCGTCCATGTGAAGATGATGAAGTTATTCTTGGTCCAGAAGTACCATATCTAAGTGCCATTGATGCCCTTATGTATCTTGCAAATTGCACTAGACCAGATATATCTTTTGCTGTAAATTTATTGGCAAGATTCAGTTCATATCCAACAAAGAGGCACTGGAACGGAATTAAACATATATTTCGTTATCTACGAGGAACGACAGATTTGGGACTTTTGTACTCAAAAGACACCAATCAAAGTATCATTGGTTATGTCGATGCTGAATATTTATCTGATCCACATAAGGCATGTTCCCAAACCGGATATGTATTTACTCGTGAAGGCAACGCAATTTCTTGGCGTTCACAGAAACAAACACTCATAACAACTTCATCAAATCACGCTGAGATTATTGCGCTACATGAAGCAAGCCGTGAATGTGTTTGGCTAAAATCAATGACACAACATATCCAAACTTCTTGTAGATTATCAGTAGACAAGAAGCCTGTGACGTTGTATGAAGACAATGCTGCATGTATTGCTCAAATGAAAGAATGATACATCAAAAGTGACAGAACAAAACATATACCCCCAAAGTTCTTTGCCTACACTCAAGAGCTTGAGAAAAATAAAGATATTGATATCTGTTATATTCAATCAAGTGAGAACTAATCAGATCTTTTCACAAAGGCACTTCCCACGACGATATTCAGAAAGCATATATACAACATTGGGATGCGCAATCTGCGGAATATGTGAAGAATCACTCATGTTAACATGAGGGGAGTTTACGTGACTGCACTCTTTTTCCCTTACTATGGTTTTTATCCCACTGAGTTTTTTCTAGTAAGGTTTTTAACGAGGCAGTATAAAACACGTAATGAAGACAGTCATCATATCACGATCATCATCACAAGGGGGAGTGTTGAAAAATATATTATTATTATTATTATTATTATTATTATTATTATTATTATGTTGAATATTGAATATTGAATGTTGAATGTTGAATATTGAGTTGTAAAATATGGAAAATTAGTGTGTGATGATGTAGATGATGATGTATTTATTTTTGAACTAATCTCAAATGTGGATCTATAAATAGGTCTTCATTTGTGATAAAAAATACAATTGAGTTGAGAGAAAAATATTATAAAGTGTAGAGTTTGATATATTTTGAGTTTTGGAGTTTTTACTTTTACCATAAATTTTTACTTTTTCACAACAATGCAATCTTATTTTCATGTATTATCTAATAATTTTTCTAAAATTATTTAATAACAATTATTATTATTATTATTATTTGCTATTGTTGTTACTTATAATATATTCATTTTTTAATCTCACGATGTCTCACCACTTCAAGTGGCGTGGCTTCATGAACTTTTTGTAAGGGGAGAGTTTATACTTCTCAGAAGCTATACTCCTCCCTTCTCTATTTATTGACATGTGTCCCATTTTATTTTTTTATTACTTTTTTTTTATTTATTTATATCTTCTCTCCCCTTCCCACCCATTCTTTTGTTGTTTTCTTTCTTATTTCCCCTTTTCACTTATTTTTTCTTCTTTTTACTAATTGTTTTTTTAAAAAAATTATATTTCATTATTTTATTTTTATTTCTAAGTCCTAACCATGATTATTCCTACCATCATCAACAAAAATACATCATCATAATCAATTTCAAAAATTACAAGGAATTTATATTTACTAGATTTTTTTTAACTCCTTGTCAATGCTATAATCATCCACAAAAAAATAAACATTGCCTCTTTCAATTATTTGTAATGTTTTTGTTAAATTTTAGAATTTTAAAGTCAGATAGTTTAACATTAAAAGTGATAATAAATTTGTATTAGTCAATTAAAAAAACTAAAAAATTAACTAATGAAAAAATTACACGAGAATGTATAATAATTTCAAATTCATGTAGTTTTTTTGTGTTTTTTTTAAACACAAATCTTAAATTTTTTATAATTTAGTTTAGATAATAATAATAATTAAACTACATAAATAAAAAAATTATCTATTATTTTCAGTAAGTTGTGTGTGTAAAAATAATAGTTTACAAAGATTTATTTTTTAGTAAATAAAAATTCCTCGTAATTTTTAAATTTATATGTTCCGTCATATAAATTTATCATTTTTAATTTTATTATCCAAAATCAAATCTTGATTTTTTTATAATATATTGTTTATAAATATTGATGGCAAACAAAATGATAAGAATGATATGGTTATAAGTAAAAGTGAATATTAAAACAACAAAATTAGCAAAAGAAGAAAAAATAAGCGAAATGAGAAAAATAAGAAAAGAAAACAAAGAAAGAGAATTGATGTAAAAAAGGAGAGAAATCAGGAAAGAGAAAATAAAAAGTAATAAAGTGGACACGTGTTCACACATGAAGAGGGAGTGTATATCTTCAGGAGGATTTAGTACATGACATCCACAGGGTACTACTCGCATATTATTCTGCGGGTGATATGTAATTCCATGATTGGTCAGAATTAGTGGGTCTCAATCATGAGCCGCCACGTCACTCGCAAGGCACTATCCTGCGAGTAGCATCTACTCAACCAGCAGCTCCAAGAATAGCATAGACTCTCCCTTTTTTAAGCCTCCCCGTTTCCCAAGTCTTGACTCTATTTTTTAACACGTCTGTCGACTCGACATGATACGGTAAAAACAAAAATTCTCCACAATATCCCCTCTTGCATCTCCAAAAAGTTGCTCCAATTTTGCGTTGTTCTGGTTCTCTATTTTATGAGTATTGTTATTTTTTTCAATTTATTTGTCAGATTATGCGATTAAACGTTATTCGTCAGATTGATCAAAGCGCAGATTTTAAAATTTTGAATAAAAAAGAAAATTAGTTTAATTTTTTTAAAAAATATTCATAAGCTACATTTATAATTAATTATGAACGATTTAAAAAAATTATATAGTTTTGCAAATACACTTTCTTATATGCAAAGCCTTTTTTCCAGTGTCCCCAGTAAATATTCTTTTTTTTTTACGAATCCCCAGTAAATATTCTAAGTGAGCATTTGTACATTTCCAGATTTTATTTATTTTATTTTATTTATAAACAAATAATATTAATATTATAATATTTAATATAAAAAGTATTAACCATCACTAATCTCTACCACTAATCTCTACCTCCAAACGCTTTCTTCTACCTATGCGGCTATGCGTAAGAAACCATCAGAGATTTTAGGGTAAGAAACGTTTTGCCCGGAACTTTGACGCGACAGTTAACGGCCGTTCGGAGCACGACGCGGTGGAAACAGCAAACCACACTTCTAAATTTACACAAAAACTCCACAAATTTACTCCGTCGTTTCCGGAACAAAACTCGTAGTAATATCCGGACTCGGGTGTGAACAATGCCGCAGCCTGCTAATCTGGTCGTGGGAACAGATTTGATGAGGTTAGCTTTTAGTTGATGGCAGTATTGTTTAATTCTTTTTTGTATTACAGAGTGAAGTTAACATGTTTTTTTTTTGTGATTTATGACGCTGCAGGGCGGAATGTGATGGTGGGGATATTATCATGTTACCAGGAAATAAAAAGAAAGAAAAGAGGGTGAAAAATCAGGTGAATACAATAAGTTTATTGATTATGTTCTGCTGCATATCGGATCGTACTTGGTTGTAAGTTGGTTGCTGGGTTTTATTTGTAAGGTTTCCAACCGCAGAATGAATAAGCCCAAGGAGCTAAGCAAATCCCAGAAAAGAAAGTTAAAGAAGCTCGAGGTTCATGTTCTTGTGTAAACATTCTTTCAAATTATGTAGTCAAATGTTAAATAGTTTTGCTAGTTACTGGTGGCCTTGCTTTTTGAATGAGTTGAATTCTAATATGTAGGAGGACAAAGAGAAGGAAAAGCTTCTCGCAAAAAGCATTGATACTTTGGAGTAACATTCCATTCGCCCCTCTTTCATTGCTGAATTTATCAAATTAAATTTGATGTTGGAAAGTGTATTTTGATTGCCTTCGTGTATTATTTTTCTTTCAGGAGGTATAAGATTCGAGATGATGTTTATTCCCTTATGTGGTCTTCACGGAACTTGGGTCAGGTTTGTGCTTGTCTTACGATGTATTCTATTTAGTTTAGAAAAAATATAAAAAATTCACGTGGTTGACTAATTGATCATAGGTTGAAACGGTTCTTGAAAAACGTAGGAGGGAAGCCAACTTTCTTAAAGCAGGTTTAGAATTGCCAGTTAGTGATCGACCATTAAAGAAGAGAACCAGTGATGATTCATCTTCTCATGTTAAACAATGTGAGAATATTTTAATGTCACTACCAACCAATGACCAAAACAATTTGAAGCAGTCAATAGCGGAAAAGGAGGCGATGCATGATGCTATTGATTCAGCCAAGAAAGTGGTTAATGAGACTATTGAACCATCAAGGACAGAACTGTCGCAAAAACCTGTTTCTTCATGTTACAACCATGAAGAAATTATGAAGCCTGAGTTAAAGCCCGTGGTATATTCGATAATCTTTATGATCCTGTTGTTTACTTGTCATACTAATAAAATATCTCTTTTGAAATATGCAAGCATGTGTGCATTATTGGACAGTTCCTAGCCAGTTCCCTTGATTATGCATATTCATGTTCTTCAATCGAACACAACTCGTCTTGGAAATTGTGCAGGATACACTGCATGGGGATCCAAAAAACAGTCTTGATGGTCCAAGTAATCACGGCGACTATTGTTTTGTAAAAAATCTCACTACTCCAACTGTGGTGCATGTGTCAAGGCCAAAGGAGGTGGAAACGACAAGAAGGGATCTTCCTATTGTCATGATGGAACAAGAAATAATGGAAGCTATTAATTATCACAGTAGTGTTATTATATGTGGTGAGACTGGTTGTGGTAAGACCACCCAAGTTCCCCAGGTTAGTATTTTTTAAAATTATTTCCTAATATGTACAGTAAAATAATGTTTATAGAGGGTTTATCATATCTCTCGCGATGTTTGCTTACTTTCAGTTTCTTTACGAGGCTGGTTTTGGCCCAAACCATGTGCATACTCGTCGGGGAATTATTGGCGTCACCCAACCTCGCCGAGTCGCAGTGCTTGCTACTGCTAAGCGTGTGGCTTTTGAGCTTGGTCTTCGCTTGGGTAAGGAAGTAGGTTTTCAAGTCAGACATGACAGAAGGATTGGAGATAATTGCTCAATCAAGTTCATGACAGATGGAATCTTGCTTCGAGAAGTGCAGGTTTTACTTTGTTCTTCTTTGTTGTAATCCATATAACATTGTGTTTGTATTGAGAGTTTTATCGTGATTATTTGTGTTTTATAATGCAATGACATACATACCCTATTTTGCTTGCTATAACAACTTACCGAAAATATAGTTGTACGTGAAATGTTATAATGTTAAATTTGGCTAGATAGGTCTGCTAAATGTCTTCACTGATAATTTCTCTTCTATTTATGTACATGTGTGTGTGGGACTTGAGTGGTGGGGTTGGCAATTGAGCCTTCAACTTCAATTGTATCTGTTATATTAGAGATGCATTATTATTTTCAAGTTGTTTTATTCTCGACAAATTTTCCATTCTCATTTCTCTCTCTCTCTGACTTCATCTCATGCTAATTTCAGTTTTTTTTTTTTTTATTGTAGAATGATTTTCTATTGAAGCGCTACTCTGTTATAATTTTGGATGAGGCACATGAGAGAAGTTTGAATACAGATATACTCATCGGGATGCTTTCTCGAGTTATCAAAGAGCGTCAAGTAACTTCATCGTTCCATGCTAATTTTTGGTAAAATTGTTTGCGAAAATTCTATGCATGCATGATTACTTATTACCTTGTATTTGCTTGCAGAGGGAATTTGAGGAACAACAGAAGAGAATTATTTCTGGGGAAACTATTGAATTTGAAAATAGGATATATCCATTGAAACTTGTTCTAATGAGTGCAACACTGCGGGTAGAAGATTTTGTGTCTGAGAGAAGACTTTTTCACGACCCCCCACCTATTATTGAAGTTCCAACTCGACAGTATCCAGTCACCATACATTTCTCAAAAAGAACAGAGATTGTAGATTATATTGGTCAAGCGTTCAAAAAAGTTATGTCAATTCACAAGAAACTGCCACCTGGTGGCATTCTTGTTTTTGTGACAGGACAGAGAGAAGTAGAATACCTTTGTCAGAAGTTACGCAGGGCTTCTCGGGCAATATCAGAAAATAATGTGAGAGGAAATACCGAGACACTTTCTGTACATGAAGAGAAACCTTCAGAAGAAATTGATATGAAAGAGATCACTGATGCTTTTGATTGTCAAGGAGGTTTTGGTGATGACGCACTCGATCATTTTAGTGTTCACATGGAGGAGAATCATGGCATGTTATTGGAAGATGACTATGATGACACCTATAATTCAAGTGAAGATAGTGATCTGGAATTTTATAGCGATGATGAGAATTATTCAAAATTGGTGTCTGCTGAGTCTGATGGTAAGCTTGTGGATATTTTGGGAGCGGACGGAGGCATTGATTCTTTGAAGGCTGCTTTTGAAGCCTTGGCCGGGAATAATGGTACTTTGCCGGACAATACAATCCAAGATGTTACCAAAACACTTGAAGGAGGCCCAAACCAACCAAGTTCCATTGCTGAGAAAAGTGTGGAGGACAAGGGTTTTTGCACCAGTCCACTTCGGGTTCTGCCCCTTTATGCCATGCTTCCTGCACCAGCCCAGCTTCGTGTATTTGAAGAGGTAAAGGAAGGAGAGCGTCTTGTTGTTGTTGCGACTAATGTGGCTGAGACCTCTTTGACCATTCCTGGAATAAGGTATGTTGTTGACACTGGAAGGGAGAAGGTCAAAACTTACAACTCTTCCAATGGTATGGAAAGTTATGAGATACAGTGGATAAGTAAGGCTTCTGCAGCCCAGCGTGCTGGGAGATCTGGAAGAACTGGACCTGGACATTGTTATCGCCTATATTCTTCGGCAGTCTTCAATAATATGTTTTTGGACTTCTCAAGTGCTGAAATATTAAAAGTTCCAGTTGATGGTGTTGTCCTCCTTATGAAATCCATGCATATTGGCAAGGCAAGCTTTTTGTTGTATTTATGGATTTGAATAGCTTTTTTACTTTTTATTATTTTGGTCATCATTACGTAATAACCCTTATAGCTTTTGGAATTTGTCATAACCTCTATCGTTGTTGGAAATCTTTGCCATTTTATTTGGTTTGTCTGTTTAGCATGTACAATACAAAATCTTGGTTTTGTCTTTGATTTATTTGTTTTTACTCCTTCTCATGTAGTTAGTTCTATGCTATCTATAATTTCAGGTTGCTAATTTTCCTTTCCCTACACCTCCGGAGACCAATGCTTTGATTGAAGCAGAGAATTGTTTGAAGGTTCTTGAGGCACTTGATTCCAAGGGAAGATTGACCCCTGTAGGGAGAGCCATGGCTCACTATCCCATGAATCCTCGTCATTCCAGAATGCTCCTGACTGTTATTCAAACTATGCAGAGGGTGAAAGATAGTAGTCGAGCAAGTATAGTTTTGGGCTATGCAGTTGCAGCAGCTGCAGCTTTGAGCTTGTCAAATCCTTTCATCACGCAGTTTGAAGGAAACCATAATGATACAGATGATTCAAAGCATGCCGAGAAAGATGGTTCTGTAGAAGGTGAGAACATCCATGACAAAGGAGAAAAGGCAAGGAGAAAGAAATTCAAAGAAATTGTCAAAGCTTCTCATGAAAAGTTTTGTAACCCAACAAGCGATGCTTTGACCATTGCTCGTGCACTTCAGTGTTTTGAACTTTCTGAAAACCCTGTTGAGTTCTGCGGTGATAGTGCTTTACACTATAAAACCATGGAAGAAATGTCCAAGCTGAGAAAACAGGTTCTTCAATTAGTTTTCAGCTCAAGTGCGCGTGATTTGCAGCAAGACTTTTTGTGGACTCATGGTACCCTCAAGGACGTGGAATGTTCTTGGAAACTTTCCTCAAATAAACATCATCTTTTGCTGAATGAGGAGGACATCTTGGCTCAGGCTATTTGTGCTGGTTGGGCTGATAGGGTTGCTAGGCGCATTAAAGCAACTTCCGTTATGCTAGATGGAGGAAAAAAAGTTAAATCAGTAAGGTATCAAGCTTGCATGGTCAAAGAAACAGTTTTCCTCCATCGTTGGTCATCTGTTTCTAAATCTCCCCCCGAATTTTTGGTTTACAACGAGTTATTGTATAGTAAACGACCATATATTCACGGTGCTACAAGCGTGAGGTCAAATTGGCTTCTTAAGTATGCCCAGCCACTGTGTAGTTTCTCTGCACCCCTTTCTGATCCAAAACCTTATTATGACCCAATAGCTGATCAGGTCTTGTCTTGGGTGACTCCTACCTTCGGTCCCCATCTGTGGCAGCTTCCTCTGCATAGTTTGCCCATCAAAGACAATTTTAATCGAGTGGCGGTATTTGCTTGTTCTCTACTCGAAGGGCAAGTTCTTCCATGCCTAAAAGCTGTCCGTAAATACTTAGTAGTCTCACCTTCAAGCATTTTGAAACCAGAAGCCCGGGGCCTCAAACGGGTGGGCAATTTGTTAAGCAAAATGAATTGGAGAGGAAGAGTCATTGACCGTTGTACTAAATTAAGGGATTTGTGGAATGAAAATCCGGCAGAGTTGTTTCCTGAAATTAGAGATTTATTTCAGGGAGGATTTCATATGCAGTTTGAAGAACTTTGGGTTGAGATGCTCCATCAGGTTAACTTAGATCAGGAAGAAAGATTCCCTATTAGGGCCAAGGGGGAGAAAAGGAAGAAAGTTGGACTTCCAGGTAACACATCCGATATTTGTGTGCCCTTGATTTTACTGTTCTTTTATTTGATGTTTTTTTTTTCTTTTTGTCGTTATTCTTAATTCTTATTCCTTCTTTCGGAATGATATTTGGCACTCAAAGATTGAAGCATTTGTGTGGCCTTTGGAAACATCTGGGATGAGAAAAACTTGATGAGTCAGCTCCTCCATGTAACTATTGGTAGTTGCTCCGATACTCAGGAACCCCGCTCTTCCCTTCATAGGTGGAACCATGCCACTCAGTGATATCTCATATAACGGTACACTTCTCCATTTTGCAAGAATGATGCTTCTGCGATAATTTAATTAAGGTTGATTGATTGTATAATATCTCGATAAATTTAATTTAACTACAGGAACAATGTGGATAATCCTGAGAAATTCAGAGAGCAAGTGCAAATTATAAATTTTAAGAGAACATTAGCTGTTTCCTGATTCAATGTGTAAATTTAGCTTTAAACAACAATTTTATAGATTCATCCACTTGATTATTTCGGTCTACAGTCAATAATCTTTTCCAGTTCCAAGTTTCCAACAGTAAAAATGATTTGAATAGTAAACCTAACTGTGCATTGTCATTGGTTTGGCAAATCTGTTTGAAGTGAAATAATCATCTGGTTGGTTGGACGGTCGTTTGATTGATAATTGTTTTTGCAAATAAATGTTGAGTTTTTTCTATATGTTTTTAAGGTCCAATTTTCATTCAAACATCTTTCTGCACACTTGATCTTCCTATTAGTGAAATGTTTGAAAGGTTTGGAATCATCAAATCCAAGCTTAGTTGTGGTTTAAGTGAAAGAGATCCAACTTCATTTTAGGTTGAATTGGAATCAAATCATGGGGTTGGATTGAAGATCACATTGGTGTGAGGAAAATAGCTCAATAAAAGGATATGTTGTGTTTCCCTTTGAAAAAATTTGATTGATTGAATAGTATTGCATATATGTTCTTGTTTTAGTTTTTAAGATTGCTTTACATTTCTGGTGTAACTACTTCAGATAACTTCACATTTCTGGTAGAAGTACTTCAGATAAAGCTAAGCTAAAAGGAAAGATTGAATTCAATTTTTTAGTTGCCTGGAGTGAATGGTGGATCTTGATTGAACTAAGTGCTATATTGTTTGGGTGCATCAGTATTTACTTTATTCCGGTCTTTGCATAGTGTTTTGAATATGACAAGTTGTGACTTACCAAATATGTGCTCTTTTTGTTGTCTCATAACTCTAGGCTCGTGTGGTGAATCTGTTACCCAAACATGATACAATCAGCAAATTAATAAGCTACTGGTTGTCCTATACTTTGAGATACAATGCTTAACAATTTTTTTTTGATAAGAAACGTAAAATATTATATAATTAAAATAGGGTTGATTACAAAGGTGAACCAGTGGTCCACAACTAGCACTAATCTACTACGAGAAAAACAAACTACTTCAATACTAGACTCCAATCTCTATACAAATCTGAAAGCGCAAACGATCGGAATTCTGTTAAATTATGTATCCAAGCTGCAACTGTTAACTTAATCTTATCCCAAATTTCTCCAAACGAAACTTCTTTGTCTTCGAAGATCCTGCTATTCCTTTCCATCCAAACTGACCAACAAACGCAGTGGGTTATAGCTGCCCACAGAATTCTCCCCTTTCTTCCCAGTGAGTCCCCCAAATCTGCCTTGAACAGATCCCTGGTGGACTTTGGTATCACCCACGACAGTCCGAACTCCTTAAGCTCTAGCCACCATAGGGAGCTTGTGAATGGGCAATGTACCAACATATGGTCCTGACTCTCTCCTCCTTTCTTGCACAGCACACACCAATTAGGATTAAGAAAACATTTTGGAAACCTCTTTTGGATCAAGTCGCAAGTCGGCAGTTTACCCAACACCGCAATCCATGAGAAAACCTTTACTTTAGAAGGTATCGGAGCTTTCCATATAGTACTAAAAAGATCAAAATTGGGGAACGAAGCTTCCGGAAAAAAAAATTCAAAGAAGGATTTCACTGAAAACTCTCCTGATGCATCCCGAACCCAAACCCTCACATCGTCTACTCCCTCCGCTAAACTAACCCTGTCCAAAATCTCCACCAAACTGATGAACTCACTCACCTCCTCATCTCTAAGATCGCGACGAAAATTTAAATTCCAGGAGAAAGAGTCAAAAGAAGAAAGTGAATCTCTGGAACGAAAATGTGAAATGGGCTTATTATGACCTCTTGAGATCTGGAAAAGCAGAGGGAAAAGCTCCTCACAATGCGTAACAATTGAGAAACGTTAGGTATATGAAATTATGATTCTAGATCATTATTTGATATAATACAAACTAGAAGTACTTAAATGTTCAATTTATACCCTACAGATAATATGGAATTTGTGTGAAGCTGTTATATCTTAGAAATATCCTGCCTATCCTGGTCAAGGCATATTTGTGGATCACAGATTTGAAACTAAAATTTTTTGGTCAGTTTCCCTTCATATCTTTTGCCTAAACTTTAGTGCATTAGATC
Source organism: Henckelia pumila (assembly GCF_033568475.1). Classification (NCBI taxonomy): domain Eukaryota; kingdom Viridiplantae; phylum Streptophyta; class Magnoliopsida; order Lamiales; family Gesneriaceae; genus Henckelia; species Henckelia pumila. The sequence goes on from NC_133122.1 coordinate 144,109,323, forward strand.
TGTGGTGCTCTAATAAAGAATGGTATCCATCTGTGTCAGGTCTGAAACTCTCTTATGTGACCATTCAGTTATGTTAACTTTTTTGCTTGAATCTATTCATGTAGAATTTTTTTTGGGAGGTAAAGGCATCCAAGTTACAGCGAGTGCAAGCCAAGGGTTTCCAAGTGCCACAATTCGTTGGTCAGGAATGGAACCGCCTACTACAAGTAGTTGTTGGAGCAGAACAAACAAAACGTTGTGGATCCGCCATCCATGAAGAAATGTAATGAGCTATCCAATGGGTGGTTTCACTCGTCTTGCCAGGTTGCTCCTCGCAGTATATTTCTTATTTTAATTTGAATTCGCATATTTCATTGGAACTTGATAATTGTGGAATCCATTTTGTGTTGTACGTATAGTTACAGCCAACTTTGATCCCTCATCTTCTGTGATTATTTAGCTTTAACAAAATTTTGATTTTAATTTGTTATTTATGAGCCAACATTGTCAATATAGGAGGGGCTTCATGTTTTCGGTATTACATGATACATTCCAGATTGTAATCTTTGTGTTTGCCCCTACTCTATGGACGGTGGCTGTCTCTTGCTTCTATTTATTTTTTTCTAATTCATCACAACTTGTGCCTGAAAGTATGTACCTCCAGTTAGATCTTTTCATCATGGAATTTCAATAGCTCTTTGCTCGCTGGAATCAATTAGCTTTGAGATTTCATTTGTCATGACACATTAGTTCATGACTCTCGCTTTTTATTGAACACCAGCATGCACAGCGAATATCTCAACATGTCAAGAAACTATGTTTTTTTTTTTTGTTTTTTTGTTTTTTTTTTTTTCTGGAGTATCATATGGAGATAGGTTACTTCTGTATGTTGTGTCCCAGTTAGCATAGAAACTGTTGTGTGTTCTTGTTAATAAATAAAATAAATGAAATGGTTTTAGTATGGCCACTGATAAAGGAAATCAATGCTGGTTTGCTAACTAAGCTTTTCTCAAACCAAGCGTATTATGAGAATTTGTATAAAGATGCAATTTTTGTTTCTCCATATATGTCGTTTGTGTCTTCATGAGTTTGTTCCATTCACAGCATCTCAGGTCGTACCGAGCCGTTATGGAAGGAATTTAATTATGCCCAGAATATGTGGCAACATTCGGGACTTGATGAAAACTGGCAGAATTCTCTAATCAAAAGCACGTCAAGAGAGATCGATTTATTTTTATTCGAGATCATCATTTGAATTAAACGCAATCATTATCTTGGGAGATATCCAAATAAATTTTTGTTTGGGAGGGGGACTAGAATTTAGATTTTAAAAACCAAACTGGCTTTATTGAACGTTAAGTTTTCAAATTTGGTTTCGAGGTGTTTTTTTTTGTTTTGTTTTGTTTTGGAATGAATGAAATACTGATTTTAGTCGGAAAATGTTGACGTAAAAATCAGAAAATGTTATCGTGTCCGGTGTTATGTCAGTTATCCAAAAAAAGAAAAAAAGAAAACAAGAATTTAAAACATAAATCTAACTTGTGTTACAAAATTTCAAATTTTAGCATTTTTTTTATAAGGATGACAATGGTCAGGTCTAAAACTATATATATATATAATTTTGATCCCCTGCATCTTAGGGTGCAGGAAAATTATGTGCGATCACTAAAACCCGGTAGTGGATTTTAGTGGTGCAAAAAAAAAAACAAAAACCACAAAAACCCACTACCGAGTTTTAGTGGTCGCACACAGTTTTTCTGCACCCTAGGGTGCACGGGATCAGAGCTATATATATATATATATATATATATATATATATATATATATATGAGGATTTTTCAGCTGTCCAATAATATTTTTTCACCTCGTTCTCGGCTACTAAAACTCGGCATCGTAAACACGGTACCGAGTTTTAGTGGTCGGGGACAAGTTGTGTATTATTGGTTGGGCAGCTGAAAATTTATCTATATATATAAATATAAAATATATATGTATTATTAATAATATATAATTATATTTTTATATTAAATAATTAATATTTTATCCATAATTTGAGTTTATAATATTTTTGGATTGAAATGAATCTATTTATTACGATATGTTTATCACGAAATATGTCGTTATAATTATTTTGGTTAAGAATTATTAATTAAAAAAATTGATAAATTTTAATTTGTGAAAATATTTTTTTGTTTTGAAATTAAATTTAAAAATTTTTGTTAATTTTTATTTAATAAATTTTAAATTATATAATTTCTGACGGGTCTAACGAGTCTAATCCAAAATAGACTCGCCGGATTCGTAGAACGGGCTCGGGTTTAGCCAAACCCGCTTGTTGCCCTCCCAAATTTTTTCATGTCCAAACACAGGAATATGAAATTCAAAATTCAAATTTGAACTCTTTAAAAAAAATAAAAAATAATAATAATAACTCCAATTTGAACATTGACAAGAACATAACGGACTATTTTGAGCATTATTGTACCAAACTAACATGTATTGGGGCCTGGGGGAGACTACTTCAAGACTTTCTAATTTACCAATTGAACAAAAAAACACAACCAAACATAAGAATTTGTAATAAATCCAAATAAAAATCGAATTACAACTTTATCTTTAATTTGTTTGAATAAAAAAACCAAAACATTGCTAATTTTTTTGGGTATTATTATTAACATATTATATTATATACAGAAAAACACAGGAAAGAAAAAAAACCTTCTCGTTGAAGTTGTAGGCTAGCTAAAACACAAACATAACAGCTACCAAGGAAGCTACGGAGGTGGTTACTATATTTTATTCAGTTCAACTCCAAAGCGTGTTGTCTTCAATTATCTTCCTTCTCCTTCGCCCACAAGAGTATTCACTCTCCCAATCGCGTTGATTTGATTTTGAAACGGACTATCATTTTTTAGCTCTGTTTGCTATGAGAGCAGAAATGCATTGATTGTGTTACTGTACGCAGGGATTGATTTTGCTTTTGTTCTGGATTTCAATTTGTAATCTTTCGACGTAATCAGGGCTCTTCACTCATGGCTCGGACTGACAGCAGTAAAAACAGCTCATCGAACGAGCCTGAGGGTGCGGAGATCTTGTATTCAAAGGATAACGTGGCAATCCATCCTACGCGGTATGCTTCGGAGAGAATCAGAGGTCGGTTGAAGTTGATTAAGCAAGGGAGTTCTATTTTTATGGTATTCATCATTCTTTCTTATACTAGAGCAAAATAATGTTACTTTTGGTTTTAAGAATAGTAAGAATCTAAAGGAAGCTATGGTGGAAAATATTATTTTCTCATCTACGAATGTATTTTGTATTTTGTCCCTGAAATAACCTTTTAATTGAATGCAGACATGGATTCCTTACAAAGGGCAAAACTCGGATGGTGGGTTGTCTGAGGAAGGTGTGATCTCAAGTAACTTCATGACTCACAATATTTGCATTTTTTACTTGAAATGTTTATGCTTCCTACGATTTTGTGCAGATAAAAATCTATATTCCATTAGGGCAGTGCCATTTTCAGATATTCGGTCAATTCGAAGACACACTCCTACACTGGGTTGGCAATATGTTATAGTTGTTATGCAATCAGGTATCATTTTAGTCGTTACCCCTACCAATTCTTAACATTTGCAAGGGCATACTGTATGCTGATTGTTTAGGGCACGTGACATCCATTTTGCCTTTAACCTAGAGTAGAGAGATGATGGGAAGTTTCTGTCGAATGTTTTTTTTTTTAAAATCATATTCATATTATCATATTGTGACCTGCACATTTTTTTTAGAAACTGAATGAATCCCCAATATAACAGTTAATTAGATCCCCAGTATGTGTCATCAGTCACCCTAAAGCTTACTATAGGCAAGTCAAGCTTGCTAGCAAAATAGTTCATGGATACTTCTAGTTCTAATTTTTCATCCTGGACCTGCCTATTATAACATTAAATTCTTGTATTCATAGTCGTATCACTGTGTTTCCAATACCTACTATCATTGCGCCTTCCCCTTCAACTATAATCACCGTCCCCTCCGTCTTAACTCCTCATTTTAACATCACTTTGCTTCCATAAGATAGCTGCACTCGGTCAATAACTGACAAGAAAATCTAGTCAATTTATCGAATACTTTAATAACACATCACCAATTATAACAAGAACACAATAATTAATACTGTAAGGCTCCGTTTGGTTTCAGTGATAGGATAAATAATACATAAATAAATAATATAATGTAATAAAAAATAAATAAAAAATGATAGTTAATATAGTATTTGATTAATATATTATAGTTTATTTGATTTGATTTATTAAATTTTATATAAAAATAATAAATTACCATTTTGTCCTTTTAATAATAAAAAAATATGAATAATATTATTTATAAGGGGTAATGTAGTAATTTAAATTCAATTTTAATTGATATAAGATAAATAATTAATGATTTGATTGATGTAAAAAAATAATTAATAGATGGATAAATAATATGACGAGAAGAACGCGAAATTCGATAAGATAAGTTATACATAGATTAATAATATAGGCTACCAAACGGAGCCTAATAGCATAGTTAAAGTATCTTTGAATTAATATTTTATTGGAATCAAAATTTAATTAACCATAAAATATTTGTAAAAAAGATTATCTCATATTACCATCATCCTATTTTGTCAAGCATTAGGAAAGAACTGAAAGATCTTAATCATGTCCTCTGCAATTCCTTTTGCATTTTCTGACATTAGCTGTTTTGTCAACAAGTTCTTGGCTTTATCAGCCAAGTTGGGGTTTTTCTCTTTTGTATTTTTGCAGTCATATCCATGTTTTTCCTTGATTATAAATGTGAATAAATCCCGTAAAACCTTAATGTATGCATCATTTGCTGTAAATTGTTTTTTATCAGTCATCAACCATCTTCTTTTCTGCTTTTGCTCAGAATAAATATTCTTTTATTTAATTCTCTCTGTTAGATTAGATGAGGTGTTAAAAGAACTTTATTATCTTTATTGTTTTATTTTCCCTTTTTATCTTAAGTTACTGAATTGCTGTTGGAGGGACATTTTACCATTCTACCGAGTGAAACTTTCTTGTTGGATCTTGTTACTTGGTTAACATTGCCATCGTGACATAAATTCACTGACCTCAATTTATATTCTCTATTGCTTTCAGGACTAGCTTTTCCTCCCCTATATTTCTATAGTGGAGGAGTGAGACAATTTCTGGCTACCATTAAGCAGCATGTTTTTCTTGTGAGGTAAATTTGCTGCAACTCTGTAATGAATGTAAAGTCGATCGCCTTATAAAACCAAAAACTTGTTAGCTATTTACCCAGATTCTATTTATTTGATTGGTGTTTTATTTCCAGGTCAGTTGAAGATGCCAATGTTTTTCTTGTGAATGATTTTCAAAATCCTCTCCAGGTAATTGAATAATTAGTTGCATAATTGGCAGATTATATAATAAGCTATGCATACAAGATAGGTTGGATTTGCTTTTTGCTTAATTTATAAGACATATATTGACGATTGATAGCTATGACATTGACCAATAATCGGGCTGATATTCATTGTCCACCTTTTCTTTCTCAGAGAACTCTCTCTTCTTTGGAACTTCCTAGGGCTGTTCCTGTTTCAAGTGTTACGTCCCCAACTCTTTTGGCTAGCGAACTTCCCTCTAGTGATGATCACGCTAAGGATGCTTCTAATAAAAGCTTTGGTAGTAGTTTTCGGGAAAATGGCAGGCAGAGACGGAAACATCATGATCCTGCTCGGGATCTATCAATTCAAGTGCTGGAGAAGTTCTCACTTGTTACCAGATTTGCTCGAGAAACAACTTCTCAGCTCTTTCGGGATGGTCGAGTTGATGGATTTTTTCCTATTGAGGAGAGGAAGCGTGATCAGTCTTCTCCGATGTATCACCCCAGCACATCTGATGATTCTGAAAAAGTTCCTGAAGTGCCTGTGTCATCTGATCCACTAGAGGTGCTTCATGGTTCATCCTTTTGAATGGTTCTCTATAACTTCAACTTTAGGGATGCTTGAAGTTATCAGTTGTTGATAACTAGTCCTCGATAATTAAGAAAAAAGTCTTTTACTGGTTCAAAAGTTCCATAAAAAGTATCTGGGTGGATTCCAAGAGGATGTAGTCATGTAGCTGTTGCTGTCTGTTTTCTGAATTTGTAAGCGGTTACATTTCGCTACAAGCTGCCAGCATCGAGTTAGTTAATGCATATTCAACCTGATGTGGTTATTGTCTCTGCTGTGGAAAAGAGGATTGATCGTAGAAACATACTGGGGAGTTCCATGGCTGTGGCATGCCTAATCTTGTTTTGGAATCGATAATCTTGGAATGATAATTGCCTTGAATACTGCCTATCAGATTAGAATGTCAAATTTGTTTTTCAATGTGGTTCCTACAAATCCAAATTATTTGAGTTTTGCTTAAAATCCCAGGTCAGAACCATCTAATTCAGGCCTTTGTCCTTTCTGCACAGAAAACCTCATCTAGGAAACAATCTTTCGGTGAAGAAACAGCAACCGATGTTGGAATATTTGAGCTTATCAATTTTAAGGAGGTATACAAAGGAGTTATACTGTCGAGCATCTCCTTTTACCTTTATGTTCTTTTATCACTTGAAACTGGAAGTACATTAGTTATATTTGTGGAAGTTACTAGTCGATCTAATCTGATATCTATACTAAGTTTATGCTTGCTGGCTTAATTTACTTGGTAAATCTTGAATCTGAAACCCCCCTCTCTTTATTGGCAATGGAGGTATTGGCTCTGACTAATTCTCAATTTAGTGTGGTGGCTTGAAAGTGTTTATTAAGTATTAGTTTTGAGGAATCCTCTGGAACATCCATGGTGATCATGGACAAACCTGAATTATATTTAGAACAGATTTCTGTGAACAAAGTAATTCACTCACCGATTTAAAATCCCATTGAAACAAGCTCCATTGTATTTATCATGGTTGAACCTGAAATGTTTTTACATCTGACTTATATGAAAAAAAATATCCATTTTCCTATTTAAAATGCATTAAAGCTGGAGCCAGTATATTTGGATCTTTGGATATCCTTTGCTTTCTTTGGATGCCACGCCCCTTCCCCTGCTGCTTACCCAATGGATTCAGAAATTGATTTATGAATTAGGATACCTGACAAACAATAAAAGCAAGTTCGCATGAACTAATTGGCAATTTTCTTGCAACTTGACTTTCTAAGGCCCTATCTTATTTCCATGTAATATTTCAAATATTATGTCTGTTTGCATTGGGATGGTGTAAACTCCTTGTCTCGTTTGACCAAATAAATAATTCTTCATTTTGATTATCCTCATTTTCTATTAAGTGCTAGGTGATTTAACGTTCTATCTGTTGCGGCCTTTGAATTTATTGCTTTGTTTATCTCTTAAAGAGGACCAATCTTACTTTTTCAAATAGCAATAAGATGTGAACCAATATATTTCTTCCCTTGGCAGTTTGATAAATTATCGCTTGTGTGGGGAAAACCACGGCAGCCACCTTTGGGACATGAAGAGGTAAAATGATGTTTTGAACTTCACTTGTGCACAAAATGTTAACGCTATTTGGTTGTTACAAAAGCAGGGTGTTGCAGCAGTTTTTTCTACTATATTGTCTTTCATTCGTGCTTTGGTTATTGATTATTGATTACACATTTATCAAGAGCTGATTCATGACTGAAACTGGTACATGAAAAATGATATTTGTCAATGACTGAAGTTACAGAAGAACTTTGGTAGCAAATGTATTGGGATTGACAACTGGAAATTGCCAGGTTGGGATCAGGTAGATGGGTTTCCAGGTTGAGTTTTGGGTGGAATAAAATGAATTCAAGGCACCTGTTCCTTGACACTTATTTGCCTGTGTTTGGATCAAATCTTGAAAAACCAAGATGTGACAAAATTTAGGGCCTGGCAGTGCAAGAATCAATTGAAGTGTTATTTGCAAGCTCATTCAAGCAGGTTTAGCAGTTGTCTTCAGTATCTTAGATGCCCATTAGAGGCCCTGTGCTGTTTGGTGCATCTTTCACCATTTTAGCCCGTCTTCTATCTTAATTGAATTTCTTACCTTTCTTTTATAAGAAATGCCCCTGAGACGTGTTTTTTTCCTTTAAAGGACTTCTATTTTTGGTGGTTAACCACATCTTGGGAAGAACTTCAGTCCTCAAACTTGTGCTTATTGGGATGGATGTTTGAGTGAACCTTTTACCATTTGAAAACTTCTTTCCTTGTTTAAACAATTTTTTTTTTTATATATCTAACCCAATTTATCTTTCATAAATTGTCAATTTAAATGTTACTCCAATTTCTGAAACAATCACTCAAAAACAAACTAAAAAAAATTCACTTTTTTTCTCTCTCTGGCTGCTACCAACTAATTATTGCATTATTTTGCTATTTTATATAGTTTTTGCATGACACCACTTCGTTAATTGTCAAATAAACTAATTTTTTTTATCCAAATACCATTTCAAAACTATTATGAAACTCCTCAAAAAATTTAAATTGAAAGCTGACTGAAGCCCAACCTAAAGCTGCCTTCTTTTTTTGTAAAACCATGAAATAGAAATACATTGTTTCACATATAGTAAGGGGGAAAATAAAAAAATAAGAAAAGAGGAAATAAAGGGTGAGATGTATTAGGGTGTTTATGACTCCGTCTTGTTTTCGGTTGATCCTCTAAAATATGCAGTGATGTTTTTTGTCCTTAGTTAACTTGTTTATTCTCAACATTGACATGGACAATAAGTCTACTAGAGCAATTGCTTATAACATGAATATTATGTCTGGTTCAAATTGAATATATGCACTTGCAGTGGACTACCTTCTTGGATTTAAAAGGGAGAATAGTGGATTCAGAAGCATTGAGAAAGAGAATCTTCTATGGGGGCATGGAGCACAATATGCGAAAGAGGGTATTGTTCATCGGTTGAGATTTTGGTTTTGATGTTGGAGGACTTTATGTTTGTGAATTGATAGATTTAGCTTTTTCTCCCCCGTTATGATGTCACTTACCTTGTAATTTACAGGTTTGGAAATTTTTATTAGGTTATCACTCATATGATTCGACACATGCAGAGAGGGAATACCTTGTATCTGTTAAAAAGTCAGAGTATGAAACATTAAAAAGACAGTGGCAGGTCTGTGGATAATGTTTTCTTTGTTACGTATGTTTCATGACTAATCTTGGTAATACTGTTGATTTTTTGTTCAATTATCTGGTTGCAAATTATTTTGCTTTTCCTTTTTTGCAGTGTATATTTAAAAATGAAACTTTTTGAGTTCTTTTCTTATTCAATTGAGAAATTTCAGCACACTGTATAATGAATTTATCATTTTGTATTGTTTAACCGTGAAAAGGGAATACCTGTTGTCGAATGCAAGTTATCCTTTTAAGCCTGAATAAGGACAACTTTTACAACATCAAGATGTAATGCATAAGCAAAGTCTTTTGACAACTCCTCTCGAGACAGTAAAAAGAAATTCCCTTCCTGATATTTTAGACCTCTTAGAGGAGGTCATTCAATATGGTAGAGAGTTAATACAAGTGGAGATCTTGGCTTCGTCTTCACCACTATTTTACTAAAAAAAACACTTGTGCTCTAGCCTTTTTTAAAGTCTTCCACCTGCTCAATCCGGGATGCATTAGATATATAATGGTCTTACATTTATAACGGTTTGAGCTTGTTAAAGACTTGGCTATTCAACTATGAGGTAAATGCTGATATGGTGTGCTAATATCAACTTCTCTACAGGTTTTTGTGTTGTATTAATCATGCTGGGAACATTTTAGCTTGACCTAGATATTTAGAGTGAGTGTTTTGTAAAATAAGATACATCATGTAATGTGAAAATTTCAGTGAGGCATCTTCCCAAAAATGGAAGTGAAGTTTCTTGACTGAGATCTAAAAGGAAGCATTTGGAATAATGTTTGGAATTTATTGTGTCTAATGGTTTTTATGACTTATATCGCATTTGGAATAATGTTTGGAATTTATTATGTCTAATGGTTTTTATGACTTATATCCTGCACTTTTAGTTGCGATCTCTCTGATGAGTTTACTTCTATTTTTTGCAGAGCATTTCGCCAGAGCAGGCAAAAAGATTTACTAAATTCAGGGAGAGGAAAGGTCTTATCGATAAGGATGTGGTACACTCTACTAGCACATTTCATTGCTTATATATGCATTCTTAGATCATGATGCTTGACAAAATTAATAAAATTATAATGTTTTTCTGATTTTATTTTCCATTTCCAGGTGAGGACTGACAGGTCGCTCTCATTTTATGACGGGGATGATAATTCCAACGTGTGTCTGTTACGTGACATTCTGTTGACGTATTCATTTTATAATTTTGATCTTGGGTATTGTCAGGTAGCCAAACTTTAAGTCTCATAAATTTGACAAGTGCTTGTGAAGCACACTTCTCTATTTGACTATTTCCATGGTCATTGCCTCTGTTTGCTTGCTAGCTAATGCTTTTTTTCCCTAGGGCATGAGTGATCTTCTCTCTCCCATTGTGTATGTCATGAGGGATGAATCAGAATCCTTTTGGTGCTTTGTTTCCCTTATGGAACGCCTAGGACCCAATTTCAATCGTGACCAAAGTGGGATGCATTCTCAACTTTTTGCATTGTCAAAGGTTCTTTCTCTGTTACTATTTATAGCTTTTCATCTCTGTGCATTTTGTGTACTTGATTGTGTTATGGGAAGTGGATCTATTATTATTTTTTGTTGGTTTATCTCATTGTTGTCGCAAACTTGTTGATTTTGATTGTCAGAATGTGACAGATTTCGACTTTACCTTGACATTGGTATTGGTTGTAATTTTCCCAAAAAATTTTCATGTCCATTATCAATGTTGTGCTCACATGATCATTTGAAATTTTGTGCTGGAAACCACAAAACTGCACTTTTTTATCGTTTTTTTATAATTCAGAGTCATCCTACTCACTGTCGTAAATGGTGGTAGGCGGTTGAAATTTTTTTTACTTCTTTTTTTATACGTAATTATATACAATCATGCATTGCAATTGCAAATAGTAATTATTCTTCATGTAACATATGCAATTAAATTATGTTTATGCATATATAAGCTTGATACAATACAATACCATTTGTACAAGGTGCAAATAAATATAATTAATAAATATTCATCACCATATTAATACTAAAGATTCATACAATACGAATTATAAAATACAATTTATTAAAAATATACAGGAACTAAACTAGTGGGCTGCTGGCGACAGCGACGGGCGGTTCGAGGCTGAAGAAGGGGCGGGGGTTGTGGGTGGACTGGACTGGTTATTATGTTTGGAAGAGAAAGTGTACAAGTGTATTAATAATTACAGTTTTTTTAAAATTTGTTGACTTCGACCGCCTCGTGCACCCCTGCTCATCTTCTACTGTGCATAGAACCGCCTAAGACTAAGGCGGTGTGGTTGACGGCCACCTCGCGGCTAGACGCCCATTTAAAACACTGATCCTACTGGATGCTTTTAATTGGAGCTGTTCCTTTTGCCTTTCAGTACTTATCTTGGTCACCGCAAGCTTTTTTCCACATAAGTAACATATTTCTTTTTATATCATGCAGCTGGTCGAGTTGTTAGACAGCCCATTGCACAACTACTTTCAGCAGAATGACTGCTTGAATTATTTCTTCTGTTTCCGTTGGATTCTTATACAATTTAAGAGGCAAGTGAGACTGCTGCTTTTTTCTCATCTCATCTCATCTCTATCTCATCTCAGATTTTTTGATTTGTTGTTTAACCTTATGAAATGTTCTGGATGCAAATCATAACGTTTTTAGTTTTTGCATCTAGTTCTAGTACTTAACATAGAAAATTAAAACAATACCACGGTTAGCAGCTAACGTGAAAATAATGGGCATTTGATTTTAAACTACCATCGGGTTACTATTTTGTTTTTCTTAAATTATTTCCTCAAGCAAGAATTAAATGTGGCATAAAAAACACATAGGTTGATTTTGTGAATTCTCACCTAAGCAGTGTTATAAAAATCGGCCTAGGCGGCACCGGTGATCGCACCGAAAAAGTGCTAGTCGGCCAGCCTAGGCGGGACTAGGCAGGCTCTAGGAGGCCCTAGGTGGAAATGATTTTTTTTTTTGGCTTTTAAATCATAAGCCTAACAAAAAACTGATAAAAAAATTTTATTACTCTTCCACGAAAACCCTGTCAACGTCGTGTCCAAGGAGAAGAGAAAAAAAATATGGAGAATGATAAGTTGAGAAATTTATGGAGAAGAAGTAGAGTAAATTTGTGGAATTTTATTAGTCACGTGATTTTTAACTCATTTTAAATTTGATGTTATCGTGTTGGAGTTATAATATCTGATTAATTATGTTATACCGTGGAATCCACCTAGTGGCGCCTAGTCCCCGCTTAGGCGCTAGGCGAATGTTATACCGTGGAATCCGCCTGGCGCCGCCTAGGCGCTAGGCGCTGGTCTGGCGAATTTTAGAAGCGGCGCCAGGCGCTGGTCTGGCGAATTTTAGAACCTTGCATCTAAGAGAAGCACAAGCTCCTATTGGATCTTGAGCTGCAAGCTTACAGAATTGTGAGTCAGTCTACAATTGGAAAACATTCGAGATAGAAAAAGATACGTTCATGAACCTTGTATCTATATTCAGTTTGCTCAGTGGGCGATTCTATTATTGCAGGGAATTTGAATACGAGAAGACAATGCGTCTGTGGGAGGTACTATGGACTCATTATCTGAGCGAGCATCTGCATCTCTATGTTTGTGTTGCGATCCTCAAGCGATACCAAAATAAGATAATTGGAGAACAAATGGATTTTGACTCGCTCCTAAAATTTATCAATGAGCTTAGTGGTCATATTGACCTCGACGCAATCCTCAGAGATGCCGAGGCACTGTGTATATGCGCTGGTGAGAATGGTGCAGCTTGTATTCCGCCTGGAACTCCACCTTCACTGCCAATTGAGGATGCTTCAACATATCATCAACAAGACGACGATATACTTTAGATTATTTCTTCACGATAAAAAAATGTGCAATTTTTTTCATTACATGTAATACATGAATTTCATTATATCCTATGTTTTTGGAATTAAGGCGTCAAAAATGGATACTTCACCAAGTCTTTTGTACTGCCCAGTGTTCATTTATATGCATGAATCCCTTTGGCGGCGTGTTAGTCCACGGACCTAAGCACGGAGTTGTGCTTGAGTCCATGGGTTTGCTAGCTACCATTTTCAATAGAATGTAATTTATTTTTCTATTGAGCTTAGAAATCTAAATCTGATGTTAAATTGACAACAAAATAAACTTTAAAATATATTTCTATCTATGAAAATTTTGAAATATTCGGGGGTGGGGTTTGGTGGAAGAGGAATGGATTAAGCACATAAATGGGCTCGATCTGAATAGGTGACGGTGTGTTCATTTCAAAGTGTTTTTATTTTTTTTTATTTTTTTATAACGATGAAATTTTGGTGGAATTGATAGATTTATTGATTTTTATATAATTCTAAATAGTTGTAAGGAGATGCCTACTCTTATGCAAAAATTTTCATAAAATTATGTGAATTTTGTAGTTTGAAATCATGTATAATTTTTCTATGGATATAATAATCTTTTTATTATTTAATATCGATAAATTTTACTTGAAAATTAAATCTGTTTGATTTATGAAAAAAGGACCATGAATTATTATTTCTATTTATTGAACAATAAATTTACATGCATGAACTCTAATAAAATTTTTAAAAGACTTATGTTATTTGCAATTTTAATATTTTTTTTTACGTATTTAACCTATAATTAATAATTAAGATAAGAAAAATCTGGCTCTTCATGATTGGAGAGAATATAAATAATAAATTGGAGCTCTCAACGAGTGTCCAAGTTGGTGGAATAGGTGAACTCTTGCCAGAGGTCAAAAGTTTAATTTTTTCTGCCAACACCTTCTTGGACTAGTCTGTCACACAGGGCTTGAGTAGTATGGTTTACCTGACTAACGTAGTTTGCAGGCTATTGCGTTAGTCCGGAGGTTTATCCAGAAGGGCACCTAAAGATAGCGATTTTGGGTTCTCAGTTCATAAAAAAAAATAAATTGGACATAATGAATAGTATGTCCTTTTGTAAATACTCCATTCCTCTTATTATTAGGTCACTTTTTTTTTTTTTTGTCTCAAATATATTGGTTTACATTATATTAGCATATTTTTTATAATTTTTTTATAATATATCTTTAATAACTACATCAAAAATTGTACAATAATTTTTTAAATGCATTAAATTAAGATTTGTATATTATTTACATTTTCAATGATTATTCTTAATATATGTGAAAAATAAGATTATATAATAAGACAAAGAGAGTACAAAAGATTGAGTCCATGACGACAAAGAGGTCTGAGATTCTTTTTCTCAAATTACATGTTTTGTTGTTGTTATTAGAACAATTTAATATAATATCCTTTTTTTCTGTAATCATCTTCTCCAATTCCCTTATCTTGTTCTCAGATTTCGAACATCCTGTTTTTTCCTCCAATTCTTCGTTGAACTTCATCTCTAATACACTCTTCTTATATCATGTGGGGTTACACGTCACCCGCATATTACTACCCAACGGGTAGCATGAACAAAACCGTAAAGCTCTTCCTGCTCGCCTCCAACGCTCAAATCCTTGGCCATATTTCCGTATCCTTCAAACTCCGAAACCTTCTTCACTTCACTAGTAGATGTCAGTTTATCTTTCAAGATTGTAGTGTGTTCCAAATCCGGGATCTTGAATTCCCTGCTCCCTCCCACAGTGCTATTACCGACCTTTTCTTGAGATTCAATTCCTCTGGGGTATAAAATCACTTTTAAGTTTTTTTAAAACAATATTTGTAACTAAACAAAAAAATGTACTTAAAGAAAAACATTTTTTAAAAAAAAAAAAAAATTTAATAATTTTTGTCTGTTGAATTCTCCAACCTAACACTGTCTTAATTTATAGGGATGTAAAATTTGATAAAAATCTTATGAAGAAATTGTTTTCAAAGATTGAATTGTTGGCTATAAAATATCATTTTGGTGGGGAAAATTAGGATTTTGGTCATGTAAATATTTGAATTGTGGTCATGTAAGTTTTCAAAGTTTGTTTCATCTAGTAACTTAGATTTGTTATTGATTTCGATTTTTTTTTTGTCCAAAATCACTAAATGTAATGAATATTGTTTATTTAACATCGATGCTTGTGGTTCATACAATAATAAAATTTATAATATATATATATAAATCTACCAAAGCAAAATGAAAAGTTTTCCCTCCTATTTTGAAATTTTATGTGTCGTTTTGATTTATTTTTCCCTTTTTAAAATATTATGTGTCGTTTTGATTTATTTATTCCCTTCATTTTTGTTAGAACCTAATGGGGGGATTTAGGTTTTATTGGCAACTTTAGCAATTTAAAGCGATTATGCAAGTACGCAAACGGAAGACTTAAGCAATCAAATAATAAGTGCGGTAAATAAATGCGTAATGTAAATAAAGCAGTAAAAGGGATAAGAGATGTTTATGGAAGTTCGACGATAAATCGTCTACGTCTCCCCTTCTTGGTTAAGTCGATTAACCAAGGATCCACTAGCACTTCGAACGTCTTGGCCTTGATGGCTCCAAGGATAGCCTTACAACTTGACACGATCACCGCGCCGATACAACTCAACACTCTTGGCCTTAAGGGCTTCAAGGATAGCCTCAACACTCGTAAAATACACTTGGCTTCACACACAAGTGTTTACAAAACCGAGCAACCAACTCACAAACTAACAACCCTCGATATTACAACCCCGAATACAACTCGATATGTGAATATATTTTGAACACTCAAAAGGGGCTACAAATTGCTCAACAAATGGCTTGAATGATGCTTGAGAGGATTGAGAGACTTGAAGATGTTGGGATGGATTGAATGGCCTCGGAATGCCTCCTTTTATAGCTGAAATTTTGGCATCGATCGGAACTTCCGATCCCTGCATCGGAGCTTCCGAAATTTGAATTCTGAGACACGCGGGTGTACAGGATCGGAACGTCCGATCCACTTCGGAGCTTCCGATCGGCGCAATAAATATGGTGTCGGGCAAAAGTCTTCCGGACAAGATTATCAGGCGGCCGTTCAGGATCGGAACGTCCGATCCCGTTCGGTGCTTCCGATCTGCTTCACTTCGTTGCCTCCGATCTGCTTCCGAACAATATAATATTACATAGAAAATGATCGGACCTTCCGAACCAAGATCGGAGCTTCCAAACCTGTTCTTCGTAGCTTCCGTTCTGCATTTCGAACAATATAAAAATCCCTGAAATAGATCGGACCTTCCGAACTAGGATCGGAGCTTCCGATCCACCCTTAGCTTCCGAAGATGCTTCTGATCATGATCGGAGGTTCCGATCTCCAATCGGAGCTTCCGATCCCGTGGCTGAAAACTTCTTCGAATTTTGTTTCTGATCTTGAGTATGAATTTAGTATTAATTCATCTTGAAAATTTTAACTCTGTAATAAGCTCAATATAAATATTAGTAACATTTTAACCTAGATTTGTTAATCATCAAAACATAGAGAAATAAGACTTGTTAATGCATTAAAAACATTAATCTCATAATTCGAGATTTATATGCGTTTAAGGCGTAACAATCTCCCCCTTTTTGATGATCACAAAACTTGGTTAAAAACAGGAGATAAAATATACGATAATCATAAACAATTTTTATAAGCAACAGATTTTAACGGATAAACAAATTTTATCAGATAAACAAATTTTATCCCAATTAATATTTTAACCATTAATTCTCCCCCTTTGTGATAAACAAAAAGTAATGAAACATAAAATTAAAAAAGTACTCAACAATTTCATTTACAATAATAAATTTTTAATACAACGCAAGAAAGAAAAAAATACAGATAAAAATAAAATAAAAATCTAAGAGTCATCATCATGCTGCGGAGGAGGGTAGCGAGCGGCGAAGTCATCAAATCGAGTCTCCAGAGAGGCAACTCTAGCAGTCAACTCGGTAAAATGAGTGTGCATACTCATCTCAATGCGATGAAGAGCCTCAAAAAGTCGGTCGCTCGGAAATTGGTTTATTGGTGTAGGAGGGACCTCAGGAGCCTGGAAAGGAAGATCACCAATGGTAGACGCAAAGGCCTCAAAACTGGAAGAGGATGGAATATCAGTGTTGGGCGGACCAGTCGGAAAGCCTTTGGTTTGGATAGAGTGAGGAAGAGAAGAAAAATCTCGATGAAAATCAGAAATAGGAGAAAATCTAGAAAAAGCTCGACTAGAATCATCAACCCATCGAGAATACACAGGATTCCAAGATAAATCCATCCTGATAATAGACTGATGGTTGATGATATGACTCGACTGGATTTCAAGAGAAGGGATCCCCTTAAAATCAATATCAAAACGACTCAAAATCCGGTTAATAAACCGGGCAAAAGGAAAGGAAACCTTTTTAGCCGTCATTGCCGTGTGATGCATAATCTGCATAACAAAGCGCGAAAGGTTAAAAGGTCGAGAGGAGATGATATGAAAAAGAATATATAAATCCAGATATTTGCAAGTGGAGAGGTCTCCACTGCGGGGAACTATAGATGTGGTAATGAGTTTTTGAATGATTTGAAAATCAGGACAAAGACTCTTGAGATGGATTCGATCGTCAGCAGCAGTGGCTTGACGACCGAGAATAGTAGAAAGAAAGAGATCACAATCAATGTTTGGATCATTTTGTGGCCAAGTTTGGGAAAAGTATTCACCGGGTCCATTCCTGGGAAGATCAAACCAGGAGAACAGATCAGCAGAAGAAAAAATGATATGCCTACCTTGAACGATAGTGGCAATGGTGATATCACCATGCCCTAATTCGAGTTCAAGGTTGGCATAGAACTCGTGAATCAGTGAAGGAAAGATTCGGTCGGGGACAGATGGCTGGAAAAAGGATTCCCAATGTTGAACATTGATTAAGTTCAACAGTAGGAGATGGGATTGGGCCAAGTAGGTAGTATCTAAGATACGACCCGGATGAATCTGACGATGTAAATAATCATCAGGAATGGGCCTAGACACAGCTGGTTGGGTAGGATCACGGACAATAATAGGACGACTAGAACTCGCCTGATCGCGACGGCATTTGACAGGCATTTTTATAGATAGGAATCGGATAAAATAGAGATAAGAGAAGAATTTTAGGTGCAAGAAATCGGACTGAGCGATCTGATATTTATAGGGGATGGAACAGGCTTCGGACGTTCCGATCCTAAGGCGGTAATTAAAGATAAGGCGGTGAAAGGTAATTTGAAAAGTCGGATTAGATGGGGATAAGACGTTCCGATCGTGATCGGTGGTTCCGATCGGCAGCTTGGAGGGAAAAATTACCGCGCAAGATGAAAAGTGGCGGGATACAGATCGGAGGTTCCGATCTGGATCGGTGGTTCCGATCTGGAGCGGTGGTTCCGATCTGCCTTAGGAAGAATGCATGATTTCGACTCTTTAAAATTTATTTTATTTAACATTTAAGCAAATAATTCACATAAAAATGTGAGCTTCTTAATTTTGAATAAATACAATTGATTTGTATTATCCAAAATTAATTTGTTCGAATTTAATATTAAGCTCCCCCTTAATATGACATTAAATTTTAATATATGCCTACAAGTGATTACAACTCAATCATGCCAAGTTCACCACGCAAACGAATAAAAGTATTTTCATCTAGTGGTTTTGTAAAAATATCAGCAATTTGATTAGTTGTGTCAACATATTGAAGTTCAACTTCATTTCGTTCGATGTGGTCACGAATAAAATGATGACGAATGTCAATATGTTTGGTGCGCGAATGTTGAATCGGATTCTTTGTAAGACAAATGGCGCTAGTGTTGTCACAGAAAATAGGGATTTTTGAAAAAGAGACGCCATAGTCGAGCAATTGATGCTTCATCCAAAGAATTTGCGCACAACAACTACCGGCAGCCATATATTCGGCTTCGGTCGTTGATAACGCAACACAGTTTTGCTTTTTAGAAAACCAAGAAACTAAACAGTTTCCTAAAAAGAAACAAGTTCCACTAGTGCTTTTTCGGTCCACCTTATATCCACCAAAGTCGGCATCGCAATAAGCTTTTAAATCAAAGAAAGAATTTTTCGAATACCACAAGCCGAGATTTGGAGTATTTGAAAGATATTTGAAAATGCGTTTTAAGGCGAACAAATGTGATTCCTTTAGACATGATTGAAATCGTGCACACAAGCAAACACTAAACATAATGTCCGGTCTACTAGCAGTAGCATATAATAAGGAGTCAATCATACTACGAAAGGAAGATTGATCTACAGTTTTACCATTTTCATCCTTGTCGAGTCTGATTGTTGTGCTCATAGGTGTGGATGATGATTTGGTGTTTTTCATCCCAAACTTCTTTAGAATCTCCTTAATGTATTTGCTTTGGTTCACAAAGAACCCATCTTTACACTGTTTGATTTGCAATCCGAGGAAATAGTTAAGTTCCCCCATCATGCTCATCTCAAAGTGTTCCTGCATAAGCTTGGAGAAATCTTGACAAAGAGTTTCGTCAGTAGAACCAAAAATTATATCATCAACATAAATTTGCACGATCAAAAGATCATTTTTGACATTCTTGGTAAATAAGGTAATGTCGATCTTTCCTCTTGAAAAACCATTTGAAAGCAAGAAAGTAGACAGTTTATCATACCAAGCTCGAGGAGCTTGTTTCAAACCATACAATGCTTTGTTTAACCTAAACACATGATTAGGCAAAGAAAGATCAACAAAGCCATCAGGTTGCTCAATATAAACCTTTTCTTTTAAATCACCATTCAAAAAAGCACTTTTAACATCCATCTGAAATAATTTAAAATTTCTAGAGCATGCAAAAGCAAGTAACATACGAATGGATTCAAGACGGGCAACAGGAGCATAAGTCTTATCATAATCAATGCCTTCTTCTTGACTATATCCTTTAGCTACGAGCCTAGCCTTGTTTCTAGTGATGGTGCCATGCTCATCAAGTTTATTTCTAAACACCCATTTAGTGCCAATGATAGATCTATCATGCGGCCTAGGAACAAGAATCCAAACATCATTGCGTTTAAACTCATTCAACTCATCTTGCATCGCAATTATCCATGCATCATCTAACAAAGCATCATCTATGCATTTAGGTTCAACATGCGAGACAAAGGCAAGATGATTACAAATATTATTAAGAGAAGAACGAGTGGCTACTCCCTTTGAAGGACTTCCGATGATAAGATCCATTGGGTGATCTTTGTGAAGCGTCCAATCCTTCGGAAGTGGTGTTTCCTCAACGGAAACATCTATATCATTTAGGCTTGAGGAAGCCAACTCTTCTTCGAGTAATTCTACATCATCAATGTTAGTGCGAACAATAGTAGACATAGATTCATCAAAAATAACATGCATAGATTCTTCAACAAGTAAAGTGCGTTTATTAAAAACTCTAAAGGCCTTACTTGAGGTAGAATATCCGAGAAAGATACATTTGTCGGATTTTGCATCAAATTTGCCAAGGTTGTCCTTACCATTGTTATGTGTGTAGCATTTGGAACCGAAAGCTCGAAAGTAAGAAATGTTAGGCTTTCTCCCTCTCCATAATTCATATGGAGTTTTCTTGAGAATTGGCCTTATTGATACGCGATTGATAATGTAACAGGCAGTGTTCATTGCTTCAGCCCAAAAGTATTTTGGTAGAGAATGCTCACATATCATGGTCCTCGCAATCTCCACTAGTGTCCTATTTTTCCTCTCAACGACCCCGTTTTGTTGAGGAGTCCTAGGACAAGAAAAATTGTGATCGATGCCTTTTTCTATACAAAAGTTTGAAAAATTCTTATTTTGAAATTCAGTTCCGTGGTCACTACGGATCTGTTTTATTGAAAGATTTTTCTTATTCTCAACACGTTTCACAAAAGTTTTAAAATAATCAAAGACATCATTTTTGTGGGCTAAAAACAATGTCCACGTGAATCGTGAGAAATCATCCACAATGACAAATGCATAAAGCTTCCCTCCTAGGCTAGCGTTCCTCGAGGGACCACATAGATCTAGGTGAAGAAGTTCAAGGGGCATAGAAGTTGATACAAAATTTTTGCTTTTAAAAGATTCCCTTGTATGTTTGTCAAATTGACACGCATCACAAACAGAATCAAGTTTCAAATCAAGTTTTGGCATACCAACGACTAAGTCAAGTTTTAAAAGTTTTTCGATGGTACTAGGACCAACATGACCCAATCGTCTATGCGAAAGAATGTTGTCATCAACATTCACGGATACAAGGCTTTTTATATTTGATAAAGATAAATTATTTAAAGAGACCTTGTAAACGTTCTCACTTCTATATCCTTTGAAATTTATGGATTTGTCACTAATAAATGATACAGTGCAGTGTTGGGGAGTGAATTTGACTTCATAACCTCTATCGCACAATTGACTTATGCTTAGTAGATTATGCTTAAGTCCTTTTACTAGGAGTACATCATCAATTAGACAAGAATTAGATATACCTATTGAGCCGATGCCTTCAATTACTCCTTTGCTGTTGTCTCCAAAGGTGACAGTCCCCTTCTCCTTTGGTTTGATTGATTGAAGAAGATCCTTGTTCCCCGTCATATTTCTAGAACATCCACTGTCTAGATACCATATGCTAGGGAGAGCATTTTTCTTGTTTCCCTGAAAATAATTGATTTTGGTACCCTTTAGTTCTTTTGGGTCCACAATGTTAGAAAAGAGAGATACAAAATAGACTTCTAAGAGTTCAGTCTCTCATAGCAACATCATCGCTACTTTCCAAGAGTGCTCCCAGTAGTAGGTATGGCATATGGCCACTTTAAAAACCTATTTCCTTGGACAGAGCAACGTTCAACAGGGAGACCAGCCGCAAGTCAAGGCATTTTTAAGCCGATCTATATTGAACTCCCTTAGATTGTGATCTCATAATGCCGACTAATGAGTTGTTAAGTACTCTTAGGCCTTCATTTCATATAGCTCTTTTGAACATATTGATATTTCAATGATCTGCATTTATGTCTAACATGACCAGATTTGCAACAATAAGAACAAGTAGGGGGTGATCTCATTTTAACTTTAGCTATTAGACTAGCAAAGTCTATAGACTTTTTACCATAGCCTATTCCTCCCTTATCAAAGCTACATTTCTGCATGCTAAGTAGGTTGTTCAATTTATTGCTACTCACATTGAATTTATCGAAAGATTTTTCTAAGTGATCTAAGTCATCCTTAAGTCTAAGGTTATCATGCTCCTTAGTTTCTAATTCCTTTTTAAGATTTCTATTCTCTTTTCTAAGAACCTTAACCATATCAAACATATCTTTATAAGCATGTAAGAGTTCATCGTAAGTAGGTACCTCGTCATCGTCGTCAGAGACGATGTCATCACTTTTAGCCATTAAGCAGAGGTTTGCTTCCTCGTCGTCGTCGTCGCTATCACTCCAGGTAGCTAGTAGGGCTTTCTTCTTTCCTTTGTCCACTTTCTTCTTGAGTGGGTATTCATTGGCGTAGTGACCTTGTTGTTGACAGTTGTAGCAGGTCACTTCTTTCTCAGGTTTCTTGTCCTTTTTGAATTTGTTTCCTCGCATGAATTTCTTGAATTTTCTTGCGAAGAGAGCCATGTCATCATCGTCATCTTATTCGACTTGTGTAGTCAAGGCTATCCCTTTGTGCTTGACATCTTCTTTCTTTGATTCTTTTCTTGTGGACACTTCTAACTCATGGGTTTTTAGGGTCCCATGTAGTTGATCAAGATCATAGGCGGCAGTGTCCCCTTTGTTGGATTCGATGATGGCGGTTCTCTTTGCATCCCATTCTTTTGGTAGGGCACGAAGAGCTCTCCTCCAAACTTGCTTGGTAGGATATTGTTCTCCCAATTGTGCTAACTCATTGATGATTTGAGTAAGCCTTCGGAACATGGTGTCAACATCTTCATTGGATTCCATCTCAAATGTTTCGTATTTGAGTTGGAGTAAGTCGATCTTTGTCTCTTTCACTTGGTTGGTGCCTTCGTGACATATCTCTAGCTTGTCCCATATCTCTTTAGCAGATGAGCACATCGATATACGGTTGTACTCGTTCATATCTAAGGAACAATGCAAGATATTCATAGCTTTAGCATTTTGCGAAATTAATTTCATGTCCTCTTTTGAAAAGTCATTCATTCCCTTAGGAGTTTCAACCCCATCAACTATTTTCATAGGTGTATAGGGACCTTTCACCGTCACTTTCCATAGGTCATAGTCTACGGATTGGATATATAGGGACATACGATTTTTCCAATACCCGTAGTTTATGCCATTGAAAAGAAGAGGACGATTAGTAGATTTCCCTTGAGCATAATCACTTGCTAGGTTTGCCATAAAAAGGTTTTGAAAAGTATTTTCAAATGGCTCTGATACCACTTGTTAGAACCTAATGGGGGGGGGGGGGGATTTAGGTTCTATTGGTAACTTTAGCAATTTAAAGCGATTATGCAAGTACGCAAGCGGAAGACTTAAGCAATCAAATAATAAGTGCGGTAAATAAATGCGTAATGTAAATAAAGCAGTAAAAGGGATAAGAGATGTTTATGGAAGTTCGACGATAAATTGTCTACGTCTCCCCTTCTTGGTTAAGTCGATTAACCAAGGATCCACTAGCACTTCGAACGTCTTGGTCTTGATGGCTCCAAGGATAGCCTTACAACTTGACACGATCACCGCGCCGATACAACTCAACACTCTTGGCCTTAAGGGCTTCAAGGATAGCCTCAACACTCGTAAAATACACTTGGCTTCACACACAAGTGTTTACAAAACCGAGCAACCAACTCACAAACTAACAACCCTCGATATTACAACCCCGAATACAACTCGATATGTGAATATATTTTGAACACTCAAAAGGGGCTACAAATTGCTCAACAAATGGCTTGAATGATGCTTGAGAGGATTGAGAGACTTGAAGATGTTGGGATGGATTGAATGGCCTCGGAATGCCTCCTTTTATAGCTGAAATTTTGGCATCGATCGGAACTTCCGATCCCTGCATCGGAGCTTCCGAAATTTGAATTCTGAGACACGCGGGTGTACAGGATCGGAACGTCCGATCCACTTCGGAGCTTCCGATCGGCGCAATAAATATGGTGTCGAGCAAAAGTCTTCCGGACAAGATTATCAGGCGGCCGTTCAGGATCGAAACGTCCGATCTCGTTCGGTGCTTCCGATCTGCTTCACTTCGTTGCCTCCGATCTGCTTCCGAACAATATAATATTACATAGAAAATGATCGGACCTTCCGAACCAAGATCGGAGCTTCCGAACCTGTTCTTCGTAGCTTCCGTTCTGCATTCCGAACAATATAAAAATCCCTGAAATAGATCGGACCTTCCGAACTAGGATCGGAGCTTCCGATCCACCCTTAGCTTTCGAAGATGCTTCTGATCATGATCGGAGGTTCCGATCTCCAATCGGAGCTTCCGATCCCGTGGCTGAAAACTTCTTCGAATTTTGTTTCTGATCTTGAGTATGAATTTAGTATTAATTCATCTTGAAAATTTTAACTCTGTAATAAGCTCAATGTAAATATTAGTAACATTTTAACCTAGATTTGTTAATCATCAAAACATAGAGAAATAAGACTTGTTAATGCATTAAAAACATTAATCTCATAATTCGAGATTTATATGCGTTTAAGGCGTAACAATTTTTGTTTAGATAAATTTAACACGTGTTAATAAACCTATTTTGTGTTTTAAAAGTTTGCTTTTCAAACTTAATGATTTTAGTATGTAAAACCAAATCGGTGTTAATTTGTCAAATAAATAAATATTCGATGATTTTAGTGATTTCTCTTGAAAAATTTCCAAGTTTAACAAATCAAATTAATGAAACAAATACAACATGTTTCTTTTGAAATGGTCTCAAGGATCTTTATTCTCTGTACGAATTAACTATGTTCATATTTACGATAAAAATAATAGGTCGTTATCTATGACTCTGTGAGATGAGTCGACTTTGCCGTTACTTACAAGAAAAAATATATTTTTGATATAAAAAATAATTTTTTTTTACGTGTGATTCAAATAAGAGACATTTCTCACAAAATTGACGTGTGAGACAGTTTGCCATGAGTTTTTTTTTTTTTTTTTTTTGTAACAATGAATAATTCAAATTGACATAAAATTAATTCGCGAGACCATTTTCGCTATTTTTTTTAAAAAAAAAATAAAAAATAAAAAATAAATAGACCGTCTTATGAGTTTTTGAAACAAAAAATAAAACTATATCGTTCGCATAAACGTCAAGAGAAAAAAAAAATGTCTAACGTGGTGGTGCTAGACAACGGCGGCGGTTTCCTGAAAGCCGGCTTCGGCGGCGAGCGTGACCCCGCCTGCGTTGTCCCCAATTGCACCGCCCGTCCGCCCTCCTCCAAGAAATGGCTCCTCGCCGACCAACTCCTCTCCCCAGGAGAAGACCTCACCTCCGCCACCCTCCGCCGCCCCTTCGACCGCGGCCATCTCATCAACCCCGACCTCCAGTCATCCATCTGGGCCCATCTCTTCTCCACCCTCCTCAAAATCCATCCCCCCAACACCTCCATTCTCCTTACCCAACCCCTCTTCACACTCCCCTCCATCCAACGCTCCGTCGACGAAATCATCTTCGAAGAGTTCAATTTCAAGTCCCTTTTCGTGGCCGACTCGCCGTCGCTTGTGCATTTGTATGAGGCGTCTAGGAGGCCATACGGGTTGATTTCGAAAGCGCAGTGTAGCTTGGTAGTGGACTGCGGGTTCAGTTTCACTCATGCGGCGCCTGTGTTTCAGAATTTCACGCTGAATTATGGTGTGAAAAGGATGGATCTTGGGGGTAAGGCGCTGACGAATTATCTGAAGGAGTTGGTGAGTTACAGGAGTGTGAATGTGATGGATGAGAGCTTTATAATGGACGATGTGAAGGAGAAGCTTTGCTTTGTGTCTCTTGATGTTCAGAGAGACCTCAAGATTGCCAGGTGCGTATGCGCTCTTGTCTAGAGTTCATTTTCTTTGCATTGCTTGTTCTGTGTCTGGACCCACTTGTTGAAACATTTTGTCCACTGAAATGCCATTACTGAGAAAATTCAAATTCTGAGTCCATAGGAAGTAGTTTGTTGAGTTTTACTTGAATTATTTCTTCCGTTGTCAGGGCCAAAGATTAAGGAATGTAACTAGATATAATTTTATAGATTTAACAATACTTTCATACAAAAGCAAAACGTTGAGCTATCTACCATGAGCTCGACCTTGAGGACAAAGTGATTTCTACCATGGAATCAGAAAAGCATGAAGTCACTTATTTAAAACAATAGATGTGCGGAAACATGCTGGTGCATTTAGGTTGTCTTTGTTGCCTATTGTTCGATCACCGTGTACATGTATGATTCACAAATTTAATTAATTTCGGTTATATGTTTCCCAATCATGGTCTTTACACATTGACTCAGTATAAATGCTATAGTTATCGTTTCTCCTTCGAGATTTTGGTAAGATCCATTTTCATGCAAATTTTACCAAGCTATAGCAGGAAAAGTAAAAGTGTTAAGCAGTAGGCAAGAATCACAATTGATAAATTCTGTAACATTGCATGTGTGCTTTTTGGCTGTTGCTGTGGCTGTGGTTGTTCGCCTGTTCCTGTTCAACACTCAATGGCTTCTTTGTTATTTCTGTATTCTGGAACTATAATACTTTCTCTTTACACTCAAGGGATTTTTTTCATTTTGGTTTATCTTGTAGAAGAATGTAGGTATCCAACCTATCACCGGATCTCAAAAATACTTCCATACTTCGATTGTAACCATGTTTTCAAGATTTCCCTGGTTTTACCATCTTGAAAGCCTCGAAAAATAAAATATCTCACATCTACTTTCCTGGTTAAACCACTATGAATGAAACCACTTATCGGAAATTCATCTTGTCGTGTTTATTTGTTGATGTAATACATAGAGCTTTTTATGTTTCATTTAGCAGGGGGATTCATCTTTTTCCTTTATTGGCTGCCATATTGGAAAATATACCAAATATGTATAAGTCTTTCGTGATATTGTGCGGCTAAATTATCCAACAATGAAAGCCTAATCTTTTTTATAGGCACCGCTGGAAAATATGCCAAGGATATTAATGTTTATGTAATGTCAGTGGAATTACCGAAACTAACCTCGTGATATCTCTTTGATGTTGCATATGATGTGATTTAGAGGTGCATTTTCCAATTGCCGCATCATCAAATGATATCTTATCATCCAATTTTGTACATTGGCTGATTCTTGCTTTTGTGTATTATGAACTCTTACTTTCTAGAGTTTTATTTTGGCATGTTTTCATGCGTGGAAGTGAATGTACAGGAGACCTGGTAACGATAATATATTTAGGTGTACTTACGTGCTTCCTGATGGCATCAATTATATGAAGGGTTTTGTGAGGGATCCTGACGAAGCAAAGAGGCACATCTCGTTGGATGATGGGACACCTTTTCCCCCTGCAGGAGAGAAGGGTTACATGGAGTGTCAGGATGTTGCTGAAAAACGTCAAGACAGGAGGAACACCGACCTTTCCAAAAATGTATTCCTCATCTTGTTCAACTTCCTTACGATCATTTATTTTATTCTCAAATTGTAGATGGACCTTCTGTTGTAGGAATTTAGCCTGACCAATGAGCGGTTCCTAGTACCGGAGATGATATTTCGACCAGCTGATTTGGGTATGTTTGCAAGTCCATACTCGAATTGGTTCTCAATGGTTTGTTAAATCTATGCTTAATCAATATTAGTCACAGCTTATTAGGTTCTGTTATATATTCAAGTTTGTATCATAAACAGCTGCAATTTGATTTAGTGTTTTTTTTTTCCGATCATGCGAATGCTACATAGGAATGAACCAGGCAGGACTTGCAGAGTGTATCGTCCGAGCTGTCAATTCCTGCCATCGTCATCTTCACCCTGTGTTATACGAAAGGTAGCATCAAAACAATAATTGTCCGTTAGTTTTGGAATTTTATCGTGGATTTTCTTCAATGATCAACAATATTCTGTGCAGTATTATCTTGACTGGTGGCAGCACATCATTTCCTCGATTTGCTCAAAGACTGTGAGCATTCATCCTCTGCATTCATTCTCTAAATTTTCATTTTGATAAAGCTCGAACACTGACATTATTTAATGTATAACCAGAGAAAGAGAACTTCGACCCCTTGTTCCTGATGAATACCAAGTAAAAATAATAACTCCAGAAGAGTAAACACCTGTCTCTTGAGTGTACTTTTGTGCAAATGATTTATGTTTCATTTCTGACCATGACTCGATTGTGTTGGTTTCAGTCCCATTATAGGTGTTTGGCGTGGGGGATCTCTTTTAGCATCTAGTCCTGATTTTGAGGCGATGTGTGTCACCAAATCCGAATACGAGGAGCTTGGATCTGCCAGGTGTCACAAGAGATTTTTCAACTAATTCGGAGATCGTCCAGGTAATGTTGTACAAGTGTTTCTCCTTATAACCCAGTTGCATATATCGTTTCTTGATGAAAAATATGACATATAGAGAAATAGTAAAATGAAGTGCTGTACAATTGTTTCTCGGATGCTTCCCCACATTCAATGGTTTACAAGAAGGGCATATAGGAGATTTCTTGGCGTGACCAAAAGGGTTAACATATTGTTTAAGGTGTAAACTCAAAACTTGATTGAATAATTGGCTTTTGATTGTTCCAAGTGGGATCACAACTGAAAAGAATGATTGGTGTTGATATTTGTCACATTCAAAAAACAATATATATCGAGTCTTGAGTTTACACCATAAACAATAGCTTAAACCTTTTAGCCCAAACCATGAAATCTCCTATATATATGTCTTTCTCAATGTGGGGAAAGCATTCAAGAAACATCTTCGTTTTAGCAGTGCTCTCACTTTCATTTTTCTGTATCGAATTGAGAAAATTGTTGGGAATTGAAATGGAAAAATTAAATTATTGAATTCACAGGATACAAGCTACGGCTCTCCGTTGGTAAGTGCATTGCGCTTGGACCCATTGTGATAAATTCGTTACATGTTTTATTTGTCGACATCTTCTAAATTATGTGTCATTTATGGTCGCCATGTGTATTTTTCTTATTTCACACTTTATATATGTATATATAACATATACACACATGTTATCGTTACCAAACGTTCCCTCAATTGATAATAGTTAACATAAGCGCTTGTTCTATCCACTCAGATAAAATTCAATTTAAAGCAAAAAGAATTAATGCTTAAATTCTAGAAACATGAAAAATTTTAATTAGTTCTCTCGATTAATTTATTCAAATGATACTTGTAGTAAGTAACACGCGATGAAATTGTTTTAAGGCTCGTGTGTAAGATGAATAAACTAATCGGGAGAAAAAATTAACTTTTAACGTGTAGGATCAGTCAAGGTTATGTACCTAAATTTTCATCTCAACACTTAGTCCCTAACATTTAAAAAATATAACAAAATTATCCTTCAATGTTAATTTTATGTATAAAATGGCAAGGACTAAATTGTATGATATTTTAGGGACCAGCTATAGAAAAAAACAAATTAAATGATTTTTTGCAAAAATAACATTGCATGTATACAAATGGAACGATTATACCACAAACAACACTTCGGTAATGCGTGCATATCACTTCTCAGGCGGTGATTCAACATTTCCTCTTGAGTGTCATGCTGCCTTCATCTGAACATTAGAAAAGCCTGCACGCATTTGTTGGAACTATGCTGCGTCCGAAAAGTATCGACGCAGGGGAGGTTCCCACCGAGGGTCGGGATCTGCAATGATAATGGGACAAAAGATGAAAAGCAAATAAAGGAGGAACCACTTGAACAGTTGAATATGCTACTAAAAAAAACTTGTAGAACAATAGGATCACGGAGAAATTAGAGCTACTAACACTGTTTAGTCAGTGTAAGGCTGAGAGTCCATGCACAGATGTACTAGTTTCCTTTGGTACTGTCCATAATATTCACCAACTGCAATGACATCATCGTTTACGGGGTTCAGCCCAGGTAAGTTTGACAGCTTATCTCTGATTGAAGATGCCTCTTCATCAGAATCCAAGTTTGAGAGGAATGTGGCATGGATTTCACGGCAAACAAGTATGAACATTGCTGCTGTGTCGGGCAGCTGCGCTTCGCGAAGTGCTGCAAGTGCCTCCGGCAACGCACCAGCTGCAACATACAAGATCAAAGCCCTGCATTGAAACATGGTTGCGGTTGCATTAAAATGAAACAGTGTCATCTTTCTAGAACGACTGATTTTTTAAGAATGATACCTCCAAAGGTTATGTTCAGCGTATAGAACTTGTTCGGCCCATCTCTGCAATACCCTGTGGAATGTTTCACATTCATACAAGCCACAGTCATTTAACCCTTGAATAAATCAACACTTGAAACATTTTACAAGCATGGTATAAGGATACATTTCCCTTTAGTTTGCAAAATTTGAAGGTACATTCTCTAATTTTATTTTGAACAGTTGTGTAATGCAAATGCCACAATTAACGTTTTCTTGTTTCTAAATAATGGGTATTTCTCTATCTATGATTTCGTGTTCGTAAGAGTTTCACATAAACATGAAATTTCCAGCAGTTAAACTCATAAAATTGCTGAAATACAATAGCCCATGAGCCTTTGACACAGCTATTTCTTACTTATTCTTCCGGTTTTTTAATGCTATTATGATTTTTGTTTTGGTTGATCAAATACAAGGTCCAAACAAATCAACAAAGCATGAAAATATGTTGTTTGGACTAAAGTTGGAACATCGTGGGCCGTGTTTACATTCACTCCCAAGCCCCATTTTCAATTCCTGGAAATAAAACAAAGTGTAACAGTTTTGGGCCAGCAAGCAATAGTATTGCCTTTCTAGTTTAACAGGATATTACATAACGTTGTGGCACTCTGAACAAGGAGTTGAGGTACATGAAAGGATAAAAGGGTAACTAATCACATGTTGTGAAGCAAGAAAACGATACGGACAGTGTGGTGGCGATAGCGTGGTGATCCAGTAGAGATGCCGAGGAGAGCAGTAATTAGTAGAAAACTGGGATCAAATGATGGGAAAACCTGGTTTGGTTTGCATCGTGGGTTGAGCAATGTCAGTTACAACAATAAATGCATTTTATTATGCTTTTGAGTGGCTTTAAACCAAGATACGGTACAGAGTGTGAAACCGGTGGTTTTTGAGAGACAAAAATGGAGTTACCCCCAAAAACCTAGAGATCAGGCACGAGGTTTATATGATTTTTCTTATTAAATTCAACTGCGTTCCTACTAAAATTAGAAAACCATCTGTGTAAACAAGCTTGCAACAGTAAATGAACAAAATGGTATTTGTGCATAGTTCTAATAAAGTTGGAAGATAAACCTGATGGAACACACCTTGCATAATCAGATCCTTTTAAATGTGTTGCAGCTAGTGTTGCAGCATCAGTCCACCGTCCAGCATCCTGCAACTGAAAAGAGATGGAACCACATATAAGCAACCATAAGAATATAATTCCTTTCTTGATCTCTTGACTAGTTTTTTCTGAACTTTTTGATATCAGTTGCAAGGGTTCACTCTGACACGGCTGGGTGAGCTGAGCTCATGGTATAATTAAAAGGGGACACGGGGAGAGAGGCAAGAGAGTTGGGCATAATCCATAGCAAGAAGTTCAATAAGGGAGGACAAGAAGAGCAAACAAGCAAAACATGAATAACCCTGAGTTAGATCTTGGTAAGCTTTAACGATCACAGTTTGAGGTGCACCCTTGAGAGAACAACTGGAAGCAATGATAACATGTATTTCATAAGAAATGAACATGTGGCCTTATTGGGTGTAACCAAGGTTCTAAAAGTGCGAAACACGCCGAAGCGTGGAGGTCGAGTTTCATGTTTTTCAAGCTTAAGCGTAGAAAACGTTTTCAAATTTTTGTTATAATTTTAATTATTTTAGAAGTTTCCTATAAATCTACAAATAATATAATAAAGTGGTGGTTTAATCGAACTATAAGCATATTGAAGCTTAAGCAAGATTAAGCAAGCTTTTTTGGAAAACTGGGTGTGCCAGATCCCCAGGGTACAACCAACTTACATTAGAAAAAAGTCATAACACGTGCATGTCATGGTGAAGTGTGAACACTGGAATTATGCATAATAAAATTAAAATAATAGCCACGCTGTTGGATCATCGCACACAAGATGCGTGTGTTCCGGAAAAAGATAAAGAAGGAAGTTTTTGTTTTAAAAATTTATAATAAAAGTAGATAATTTTTCAAATTGAAATGGGAGGAGAGAAAAATAAAATATAAAGAAAAATGATATGTAAAACCATCTAGTTAGTCATATAATTAGAATAGGATACACATTCTTGATATATATATATAATAAAAGATATATATGCACATATCACACAAGATAAAATGCTACCTGAGAGCAAGCTTCCTGGTATCTACCTACAGCACAAAGCAGGTGCATGCCAGACAATGATCTATCAGACCTGACCATATTGGCTGCAACTACCTAATCACAACTCACAAATATCAAATCAATAAATATTACAGACCGCCAACAAAGTAGTTCCGAAACAAGTACATACCTTCACAGCCAGTTCAAGCAGAGAACTGGACACAGCAGAAGAAAGGGCAACAGCTCGTAAAGCATTTGCATAGAAGTAAGAGCTCTCTGGAGGAGTTGAGAGCAATAAACTAACAGCAGCTTCCAAGTTGCCAACTGAAACAAGTCTGACCATCAAGGAAATAAAATTTACATGGATCCGTTTATGTGTAACATACACTGAGATTATGTATGATTCATTAAGAATGTCCATTAACTTGAGTGCAAAACCACGAGTACACATTACACATAAAGCAGGAGCAGTCAACACTGGACACATGGAGTGCCTCCGAGCTTTAAAAGGTTTTCATTCACTACTTTTTATATACATACAAAGCAATACAAATTTGATGTTTTTTTAAAATTTGAATTGCATGAAAATTTCAAAATGATTCTTCCTCCACATTATTTGAACGTAACACTTACCACAATCGTCTTTAAGCTCTGCAACTGTAAAGAACATTGGGTATAAAATTACAATTCTCCATATCCAAAATACAAAAGTATTAGGTATACCAGTCATGTTTCTCTTGTAACTACCAACCTGGAAAGCAACTACCATTTTATGAGGCATCTAAACCTGGCTTCTGTTATGCAATAACATCTCTATTGCAGATGGTTATGAGCATGTTTATAAAATCTGCCCACACAGAACTACACACAAATCTGTCTTGGATTAAACTGGTAAACATATCAATTAGCCCCATCACTTATAGGGAGTTCAAAGGATATTTCATGTGTCATAAAGGAAGTGAAGTAACAAAAATTAATTAAATATGCAAGAAGAATGGAGCTATTAAACATAATGATAAAAGGAAGATACCTAATCCCAGTGACCTTCCATCTTTTCATGCTTAAACCAAAATAAGGGTACAAATAAAATTCACATATCATGCTCAGTACTTTCTGACTAAAAGCAAATCGAATCTTAATACGCCATATTCTAATTCTGAACAGAAAATGAAGCAATCTACGAATATTTTAGCTTCATAGTGATGAACAAATACGCCAAATCCAATTAGCCACTTAGCCGAAAAGCGCTAAATCTTAAATATAGCTGAATATATCAAATAGAGCACGCAAAAAGGAACGTGACTATGGTTAATAGTTAACTATCACAAATGCAATTGCTATCTGGATCAAAAAATAAATGTAATTGAAGAACTGTAAACCTCCAAAGTTGTGTAATAGAATTCTTAAATACAGTCCATAGAGATAGAGGCCATGCCCCCACTCTTTTTTTTTTTTTTAAAAAAAAAAAAAAGCATGCGATATGGCAGCAATGCAAACAACCCATTGACAGTTTCAATTGTCTCATAAGTTGAGGATAATTTTAGAGAAATAACTCACTCATGTACACGGTTTTGAATTGCCTCTTCATCTTCTAATTTCTCATGCCAAGTAATACGTTCGGTTGCCCGCTCACACAGTTCTTCTGGTTGAAAAGCCATAAGTCTAAGTTGGCCATTAATCTGGTCATGAGAAAAAGTACCTGAGAAAATTCTCAAGTATAGCATATGATCTATGCATTGACACAGCATGACTCTGTCATACAAACCAAAAGACATCATAGCTAAGTTGATTACAATGGCGAAGAAAAACTAACCAACAAATTCTTTTTCCCCGATCCAGGCCCTGATTTCCCTTTTGAAGATATCCTACTCAATATTGATGCCTCATCTATCTCAGGAGTTTGAGCTGATGTTGGAACTTTTTGTGGAGACTTATTAGCCATTTTAGACATCAAGTGGTTGAGAGCATGAGGCAGCTGTAGCCAAAAAAGTGCTTCCATGGAGTCCCCAAAGACAGCAGCAGCAAATGCTAACCTCAACGATGAGTCCTTTTGAACAACTTTAGAGTATAGTCTCACTTTATCGTCATCAAGCAGGCAGCCTTAATATAATACAGAGAGAGGTAAATGTCATTAAATGCTTAAGATCCAAGAACTCTACATGTTTGTAAACAAGAAAGAAACAGACCTTCTTTACGGTAAGGCTCTAATACTTTAAGAAGCATCTCTGGAACAACAGTGTCACCAATACGTGGGGAATCCATCATATAACCACGAAAATCTCCAGCAGATGGGGTTTTTGGAGTATGTGAATCTACGATATTCATTGATGTACTAAAGGCATCGAACCATGCAGGCTTTACACCCAACTGTATGATCATCCGCAACGCCTTTAATGAAGAAATATCTAAAATGAGCAATAGATGGAACTTCAATGGTTTTCTTAAGATCAATTTTAACTCTGACTGATCACCGACGTTCGTAGAACGTTGTCATGATTACCTATGAAACAACGGAAATCTTATTGAACAGTTTAGTAGGACCCAGACGGACATTACCACTAACATGAAACCTCCAAGTCATTAGACTATTGAATCATAAGTAGTATATATTATCATGCATCAATGATCAGTGACAAATAATAAAATGCAATCCGTCAAACTGCATAGGATCACAATCTTTCTCTATCGAACTACCAAGTCAAGCATCGGAGGATACCAGGGCATGTGGCGTGGGGAGCAATACAGGAGAAAGTAAAGGTACGGGCCGAAATCTCTCCTTCACGGACCGGGATTGTGCACCAATACCCCCAAGTTTTGGGTCATTTCTGCATGCAAAGGTATTTGCCATCACATATCAACTCCAAAGCCAAGTAACACGTACACAAATTTATAATCACAATTTAAAAATGAATCAGGGTTGTGCCCAAGCACTACGTCCTCAATTTACGCGGTTGATTTGATGCATAAAAAGTTACTTTCAGTAGCTATCAATCATCCGAGCATAAGATAAAACAGAAGCCCCTTTTAAGAAGGAACTGATTTTATTTACCAGTGACTACAACTACATATCCATGTTCAACCCATTTTCTTACAGTAAATTTTCCTGATCATCTGAGGTCATTCTTTGTAATCTTCTAAACTGACTGGGCAGGGTAGTAGTATTCTTACAAAGATCGCAACAGTTCTAATGAAAATAGGACCAAAAAATATCATGGCAAGTTGATAAGCAGACATACAAAATTTGGCTGATTGCAAAATTAAAATTACTGTCAGAGGAAGAAGTTAATGTGTTATTCTGGCAGCTAGGGGTGTTAAAACTTTGGATAAAACCAAAAAAATTGTAAATCCAAACCAAGAAAATCAAACACCGAACCGACCGAAAAGCAAATTTTAAATTCGTATATAAACGTCAAAACCAAAGTTTATATGGTTCGATTTCAAATTATATATGTTAAAACCGAATCGACTGAAAAAACCAAAATTCAATTAAATTATAATTTTTTACTTGTATTTATTTAGATTATATATTTTATGAGATGATATTTAGTGCATGAAGAATCATTTTGAATAATTTTAATTGATTGTTGTTTTCATTTAGACTTTATATTGAAAGGTTTTACCGAGAAATTACCAAAAAAGATAATATAGTATATTTTACAATACATTTCTATTATTAATTTAAATAATTGTATCAAAACCGAACCATTGTGGTAGAAAACCGAACCGAACCGAACCGAACCGAACCGAAGAAAACAGTTCGGATATCGGATTATATATTTCTAAAATTGAAAAAACCAAAAAAACTGAACCGACAAATGAATACCCGTACTAGCAGCTTGAAATTCATTTTCTGAGCATTTACTTGTGGAAAATATAAAACATCAAAACTTGAACCGAACTTGAAGGAACGTACACAGTAACTTCAACAAGACGGAAACTACTATCAGCTCCAGCAATGCACAGCACCAACGGATCATTCTTATTTGTTCGCAATGGCATCCAATCAAGTTCAAGTACAAGTGTTCCAGGAAATTGGGGTTGCAAAAGAGAATTAGCCATTGGATCAGGCGAGTCCTATAAAGTGCAAACAATCGAAACTATTAAAATCAAACGGAGAGTTATTCAAGATCCACATGAGAAAAAGTGAACTGAAGCTTGACATTTGCATGACCTTTGATTGATGAAACCTGGTAAGAAATGGTTTCCTAAATCAAGTATTTAAAACAAGTGATTCGAGAAAGTGGACACTTTTTGTAAGCATATGGATGATTTCAGTGACAATACCACAAATCATTTAGGCTATGTCTGCATCCATTTCCCACCCCTCCATGCCCAAAACTGAAACCAATTATTACACTTCCATTTTAATATTCTACCCCCATGATATATTTATTTCCTTGATCAATCTCAGAATATAATCTATTTTTACTGTAATTTTAGACCACCCTTCGAAAGTACTATACCATTATTTTATTTCTTAATTCGATATATAATATATCTACAGTATGATATCACAAACTAATATTGTATGACATCTACTATAAATATAACCCATTCAGATAAAACCACAGAGTAAATAGCATTCTCGTCCAATTCTACTTTCAGAAAATAATTTTTGGCATACGATGAAAGAAATACCAAACATTGCCTAGTCTTCCACACACCATAATCAAGATAACTTCCAAAGAGGTGTGAAGACAGCATAACATGCGTGAATATGATCAACTACTGTCTTGTAAACTTACAAGGTCAAACACAGAAAATGTGTTGTCATAGAATAGCACAGCAATGCGCCCACGGCTCCGATCTCCAGGAACAACCGGTGAGAACTTAATTCTCTTAATACCATCCCTGTGAGTGTTGAATGAGGATGACTGGCCAGTAGTCACATCCCACCAGCGTATGTTCCCAGACCTGTCCCCCATAACCTGAGATGAGTATGCAAAGCTTATACCATGAAATCTTCCAATTAAGTTGAAAACATGTAAACTCAATCTTGGTAAATTAGTATGAAATGGTACATACTACATGAGGCAGGCGATAGGCCATTGCCGTAATTAATCCATCCGAGGAAACAAAAGATGAAGATGGCCACTTAGGTCTGATATGATGAAAAATTCAAATATGATAACAGGAGTCAGAAAGCATTCATGGTGTCGAAAAAATCAATGATATACCAGTCACATCCGCAATACAAAATGGTTACTTGGTAAACATAGAAGAGAAGTAAAATGCTCAAGAGATACAGTTGGATGATATTAATAAGAATGTCGAAAGCTGGATAATTTTTTTGTATACTCAAATTATTTTTTATACAAAAAAATCTTAAGCTAACAGCAAAAGTCTTAAATAAGATCAAATTTGTTTTAGTGGAGAGTACCACATTAAATGGTCTCAAAATTTTGCCAAGATGTTCTTTTTAGGTTTCGGCACGTATATATATAAATGCGATCAACAAAACAACTATCCCATTTCCAATAAAAACTCTCATACTATCCAATTGTCAAGAATATGTTCAATCACTCGATACCTGTAATTTCAAACGGATTCTTACCAAAACTCAATTAAGTCCAATGTAAATAAATGATGTAATTGGTCTGCTAAAGCACATCTTTAAACAATTACAAACTAAGGAAGAAAAATAAGCACGCCTGAAATCTCGAATTCTTCGTCCATGAACCTCAAAAACTCCAAGTGCACCATTGACCAACGCAAATGCAAAGCTTTCCGAAAATTCATCTTGAGATCCATCAGCTCCTTCTGCAAAAG
Organism: Henckelia pumila; assembly: GCF_033568475.1. Classification (NCBI taxonomy): domain Eukaryota; kingdom Viridiplantae; phylum Streptophyta; class Magnoliopsida; order Lamiales; family Gesneriaceae; genus Henckelia; species Henckelia pumila. Next base: position 144,147,583 of record NC_133122.1, read on the forward strand.
ATGAACTATAGCATGTAATTATGACGGAAGTTAGAACAAAGAAGGATTAGATCCGTAGACAAGGACTGATTAATATATATAACTTCTCCAGCAAAAAATCGTGGCTAGAACCTGATGAAGGGGCTTTAGTAGGAGAAGAGGTCCCAGATGGAGGCATTCCAACACGCTCTCTGGATAAAAATGACGAGGTTCTTGAAGGTGTACTTTGAGTTGGCCTTGGAACTGTGGGAAGTGTCCATTCAAGAACAGTGAATGGTAGGGCTAATGACCGCAGCTGCATGATAAAACAAAATAAAATTTACTTTTACCAAAGACTTTGAGGTCAAAGAATCAATAGTTTATACAACCAACAACAATTTGTATTCGTTGCTTCAAAGTAAAAAAATCTGATTAAAAAAGTGGAAGCAAAGGACTTTCAAAACAGCTGCATATGGTGCAGAAGATCAGTGTATAGAATTCAAACTGAAACATTCTATAAAAAATGCTCCATGGCTCATTGAGAACCCATGGAACCACATATAAAGGAAAAGTCTTTAAATGGACACAACAAAAAATTTATCGGCAGTCGTCTGAAATTTTACCAGAAAACATCTGAACCTTAAACTGTTGAAGAATTTAATTGGTTATCAAAACATCCAGACACACTTAGTCAAGCAAAATAAACAATGTCTATCTAAAATCCAAGATTGGCAGAAAAAGAACCAGAATTGGCAAAAACTTGCCATTATTGGAGTCTTTGTCATTGCCCAAACCTCTACAGGTGCATCCCGAAACAAGATCAAAAGATATCTGAAAGAAATTGCAGCCATATCATGGAAGAACAAATTGCATAAGATACCATGGCAAGGAAAGGAAGCGGGTATCAAACAAATGCATGCAAGCAAAACCACCAACACTTTCAAATGCTAAAGAAGCATTAGGGTTGAGTTTGGTATTGGAAGAAGAGGGTACTACTATGGCTTTAAATCCCATGAACAATATTTAACAAACCTCATGTTTTTTTGGAATATATATGCATAAGAATGTTGGAAAAATATTTATTTACTGATACTGTGATGTAAATATGTGATATTATAACATTCCTTTGCTAGGATAGTCTTCTTGTGCTACAGAAGTAATAAAATTCATTCCTTATCGAAAAGAGAAGTCTAGGATTGCATAGTATTCTAAAAATTTCATAAACTTGTCGAAAAGAAAATTTCAAAACGTCCATCAAACTCATCCGGACATAAAATTAAAAAATATATCTTTTTCAATTGACTCGATATGTTTTTGATGATAAATCTTAAGTCGCGTCTGTAATAGGCACCAAAGCCCGAATTAGGGCAAAGATCGATCCAAACCAGCGGGCCTAACAAGGATATGAACCAGATTCAGTCAAGGGATAACAATGACAAAAAATTAAGGATATCACCCAGCCCTAGTCAAGGAATAAAGATTTCAACTGGCTTTAAAACTATAGGATTCAAGATTTCCTAATTTATTGTGCTTTCAAAGCATGATTAGTCAATGGTTTCCTTACTGAAATATTATCCTATTTGTATTTAAGAGAGAAAATAAGTGGAGTAAATATCAGATTCAGAGTTAATATTCCAAATCCTTGATCAACATGATCATGAAGTTCTTCGAGAAGACGAGCCTCTAAACTTACTCCATTCAAAATAGTGGAAAAGGCAGAAAAAGCCACCAACAAATCAACGTTCAAAATGACCAACCGCTCAATCACCCTATAACTAGATCCTTTACCAAGGCCATAACGTCCCTCGTGTTTGTAGACTCAACAAAATGGAGTGACTCAGACCAAATTAACATCTCATATTTGTCACTGGTACTATTACGTTAACTACCACAATCCCAGAAATCTTATAGGAGTAAGGCCCAATCTTATTGTTGCACACCTCGTAAATCGTCTTCCTTCTCAAGAACTTCAATGCCCGACCCTTGTAATGTTTAACTGATGAATTTCCAATCACAAAAATCCTGAATTCCTTGGGATGTATAACTTATGTTCTCACTAGTCAAACAAACTTAACAAACCTAGTGTAATATCACCCTTGCTAGTCTAGGATACTAGCAAGGATATGTAGATCATATAACTTTCATCAAGATAGGAGGACAAGAGGTAATCCACTCAGCAATTTATGTGGATTGTCTAATCATTGAAGATGATACAAGTTAAATCCAAGAGTTTAAGTAGCAGTTGGAGACAGAATTTTAAGCATAAATTTTGGAGAATTGTAAGTGGTACTATGGAAGAGAGATTTTGAAAATGCCTGAGCGAGTTTTCATTTCTCAATGGAGATATCCACTCAATTTTTTACACAAGGAAAAGGGGAAATTAAGACGCAAACCTGATTGTGCCCTACTGAAGAAAGGTCGTAGTAGAATATCCTCCAGTTGACAAATGAAGATACAAGTGTTAGCTAGAAAATTCTCTCTTTCTTGCATGACCTGACATACACTAGTAGTTAACCATTATAAACTAGTTCACGCACTCTACAACTAAGCAGCATCTATAGCAATCTGACAGAATTCCTTAATATCTCAAAGGAACTCGACCTAAAGGGTTGATGCTCAGAAAAATAAAGTATGGATATTGAAATCTTTGCAGACTGTTGATAGGCCTTGGAGTTGGGAATATAACAAAAATACTGCCAGATATTGTACAAAAATTGTGGTGAACTTAGTCATGTGGGAAGGTGTGGAAGCAGAATTTAAAGCTATTGCGCAGGGTATATGTGAAATGCTTTGGCTAGAAAGGCTCATGGGAGATCTGTATATATGCCCATATCTGCAGATCAGAACTTCGCGAATGTTGCAAGCAATGAGCGATGCCACTACCAGTAATGTGAGTCATGTGATCCAATGTGATCAAATAAACCAAGTTAGAATCACATTGACCACCTGACTAAGCTTTCCATCTTCCTCAACCTAGTCACAACCAATGTCCAATACCTCTAACACCAAAGAGAAATGGATAAAAATAGAAATTGAAAGGGAAAAGGGATAAAAAGCAGAACGTGATGGTCACAGCAAAAGTTGTAAAAGTTGGTTTCTTGTACCAATGTTTTCCAGTTCTAACTACCGGTGTTTTTACTTCAAGTAAATAGCTAATCAAGCATGTGTAAATACTGTTTTTGACAGCTTCTGGTAAATCATGAAGTAGCAAGTGATGACTAAGTAATCAACAGGAAGCCTTCCATATTTAAGTTTTTTTTTTTTGACGCAATAAGATCTTTGTGGGTTCACCAAAACAAATCAAACTCTGAAATCCATATAAAATGAAACATGGATTTTTTAACTCCCTTGCTTCTTTTTGAATGTGCAACAAATGCAAAGAGTTAATTTTGTAGGGCTAGAGAAAGATTATTATGCTTGATCAGCAAGAGACAAAAAGACAAAGCCCTTAGGAGTTAAACTGAAAAGCTAAAAAATAAGCAAATAAGTACATGATAAAAAATCAGCAAACCTTCCAGAAGATGAAGCCCTCAATGCTCTGATTGGAGCTCTCTCTGGCTTTTGCATGGTTCGAAATGTTCGATTAAGGCCACTTCTGAGGCAGGTAACAACTAGTCTATTAACATATCCTCCTGTTTTTTCGGTTACCTGATTCCACAAACAATGTTAAGAGTGAAAACAGCAGTATCTATTCTATTATACAAAAGACGAGTACACTAAAAACTAATTTTGAGGACACCAAAATATGTTATTCCTTAATTAACCTTCCTGCCCACAACCCCACTGAAAACCTCTCACTCACTCCACCTTTCACATGAAAAAATTCCTCTTTTATACACGCGAAACGTGTGCATATTCCACTAGTAATGATAATAATTGAATGCATGACAACATTTGAAGCATATAACCATACAATAAATTGGGCAATTCCTACCTGTGTATAAGAAAACGACACCAATCTTGAATTTCCCAGCCAGCGTAATCCCCTGACCATACTACTATGAATGGAAAAACTCGCAGCAACAGCATTTGCAGAGATATCAATCACATCAACTGTGCCACTTTGAGTTCCTAAAGCAACTAGCGGAACAGCTACAGCAGGAGAATTTCCCCCACCTTCATGCATCAGATGGAAAATTAGTTTTTTTTTAATAATAATAAAAATAATAATAAGAAACTCATATTGATAATTGATAAACAAAAGAGTAATTACAAGGGTGGACCAGAGGTCAACACTTGCACAACAAAAACCACCCAAAAATATTAGCTCAAGCTAACATCGAAAAATAATACTCCAATCTCTATACACATCAGACACCGAAAAAGATTTAAATTCCGCAATCGACTGGGAGCCCAAAACTTAATCTCGTTCCAACACCCTTCCACCGAGTCTTCTTGATCTTCAAAAACCCTCTTATTTCTTTCCAACCAAACGAACCCGCAAATGCACTGAACCACAATATTCCAAAAAATCCTGTGCTTCCTTCCCAAGTCTCAACCTAAATCCAGTTCAAAAAGATCCCAAATAGATTGAGGCACGACCCAAAGTCCAAACTAGATCAAACTCCACCAAGGCTTTGCTCCACATCGAGCAAACAAAAGGACAATGTAAAAGCAGATGATCCTGAGTTTTTAAAGCATGCCTACACCTACATAAAACACACCAACTAGGGCCAACCAGTACGAGGGATTCCTCCTTTGCATCTCCTCCATAGTCGGAATTTTACCAAGAGCAGCAGTCCATGAGGACACTTTGACCTCGGAAGGACTCGGCATTTTCCAGATGACTTGAGAAAGAGGAAAAGAAAGAAATGAAGAGACCGGAAAATGACTCGGAAAAGGATTTAACAGATAATTCGCCCGAAGATTCCAGCGCCCAAGATCTAAAATCAGCAGCACGTTGAACTAGAGAAATTTGCCTAGCAACACAGTCAACTCGTCGTCTCCCCGTCCCTAAGAATCCCGCAGAAATGCAAATCCCAAGAAAAGATACCGGAAGACAAAGTTCAAGAACCGAAGAAGGATATAGGTTGATTTCGAGCCATCAAAATCTGATACAAGGGAAAAGGTCCTGAAAATGAAGAGCCCCCCACCAACAATCCTCCCAGAATCTAATCCTGTGACCTCGTACCTGACAAACTGAAGAGAAGCCGAGTAAATCCTAGAGACGAATTTCCAAGTGCTCCTAAAAGTGGCATTCTTGGCTAAGCCCGGGGTCCACCAGATGGATAATTAGTTGCACGCACACACAAAAATGTTTGCCAATATCTTAATAAATTCACTCCAAATTTTGAGGACCAGAAGATTTTACAACTGGGTTGACTTGAAGAAAGGATTTTAAGGATCACATAAATGAAGGAGAGAACTCACGTGCCAAAGTAGCTGTAAGCGAAGGAGATGGTACAGCCAGCATAGTTACTGTTGACGAAAGAAGATGCAGTTGCCCTACTAGGTTAATCTGCATTGATATCATAGCAAAAACAAAGGTAAGGGCATGTATTTTTAGTCAATTGCAGGATATTACATGCCGGATCCCCACCCAATCCAAAATAAACATATTGTTTGCTACAATCACAGGAAACCTAAAAGAATTTGAGTTTGAAAACCTCAACAAAAAACAGCAAAGCAGAATCAAGTTACTACGAAATAATAAATTTTCAAGAAGGGTTTAAGCCCAAATATTATCCAGCAGTGCCTCGAGCGCTTTTTCCGACCCAGTTCAACCTAAAGCTTAATGAGGTAAATAGTTTTGGAAATTGAGGGCGACATCATGAGAGAGAAATCAAATGGTTTCAACTCCCTTTCAAAGGTTTTTATTAAAAGATTTTCAACACCTGAATCCCTTCATTTTTCTACATAATTGGTTATATTCGCACATCAATCACCAACTCAAACAAAATATATTTTCATCCACCTATCACCAACCAAAAAAAAAATCATCTCGAAATCTCTTTCAAGATTTTTAAAACTTTGATAAGATTTTTACATCTAAACAAGAAAGTCAGAGATGAAGGGCGGGTAACTCTTCAAATTAACTACACCAGTAGATCATGTTTCAATCCTAACATCTAGAAGCTACCATGCCTCGAAGATCTAATATTTGTTCAGTGACTCGTACGAAATCCATTATCTAATCTGATTATGGAAATTAAAGCCTTCTTGTTATTGCCAGGTTATTGAGAACTAGAAAATTTGGAAAATAAAACAAGTAAACAACAATGGTTTTTAAGTTCTTGTCCTTTCACTTGTTTTTTTTCAATGCTGTCAGTGGATGTTCAAAAGATTATATTCAAATTAATATGAAAACTTTAGATAATAATTACCATCAAATCTATCACAGCAAAGTTTGACATGAAAGATATTTAAATCTAAAGAAAATAATACTAGCTTTGCATTAAAATTCTCTAGACAGCCAACCTTAAATAAAACTTCATCTGCGGCAATGGTACGTCTAGATTGGCTGTTCTTTCTACTATATGTATCATCTTGCTGGTAAACTGAGCTAATTGCATGTTCATCAGCTGAAAAATCTAACCGTGATTCTTCTGGAACTGGAACTTTACTGGCTTTTGCAATTTCGCTAACAATCTCTATATCCTTCTGAACAGCACTAGATTCTTCAGCAGTCAGGCACCATTTCCACAGTTTCCCATCATCCGAAATTGATACTATATGAGTTTTAGAAATGATAGAAGATTCGTCAACAAAATCAAATGGACTGTCGAAATCTGTATCAAGAGAAGTCGCATCCCAACAAAGCTTGCCAATGTCTTGGAGTGCGGAATCTAATTTGGAGATGGTAACAGCAAGAAGTGATGGAGAAGGAACAGATGTACCGATTAAGGGGATCAATTCTTCCATTGAACACATAATGTGCACCTGCTCGCCTCTGCAGTAATAATAATAAACAAATAAATATGCATGATTCTGTTTCAAATCTAGATAACAGAAAGATTTTTCTAATTGTGCACATGACGAAGATGTACAAAAATGAATTATCAATCAGACTTAATTTATGTTGTTTTCCGGCATTCTGTTCTACAAAAACTCTATTAGGAAGACCAGAAATAGCAAGCCGGTAATAGAACTTAAATCTGGTAAGATTCAGTTCTTCATCTTCTCAAATAGATGCATAAGCACCACTGCATTACTAACAACCATAAGATCAGGATAATGAAAAAAATCACATATCTTTAATCATAAAACTTTGAAATTAATCAACATATTATAAATTATCATTAAGTTAGTCATACCCGGAACTGCCAAGATGCAGAAAGGGGTTTTACTTTATAAGTAGATGCAGTAATCGTTATCATTTCCTCTTGTTGTTTCACAAGTTCTAGAACCCGTTTCTTTTCCACAATTCTAGCAGAATATATCTTGAAACTCTCATTAAAGTCAGCCCCATATTATAAGATTGAAGATACCTTTCAGCTCAATCCATTCGCATGTCACATAGCAATTATAAGGATGATGGAGAATAAGCATCGAGTCCCGACATCTTTGCTCAATAAATCGTGGTCACACAAACAAATTCAGCATTGAACTAAACCTCACAATAACTTTATTGGAAACGAAGAGCTGGCCAATGGTGCCATTTTTAGCACTATATATAATTGAAATTAAACACCACCACAGCCATGTGACTTTTAAAACCTATCGTGCTGAGTACTCACTCTTTGCATCGCCAAGTAGTGAGCTTCCCATCCATATGAGCACAGTAAAATATCTCCATACTCGCATCTGGCAACACATCTAAAACCTTTCCGCATCCCCTTGGCAGGCCTGTTGCAAACAGAACAGATTCATACTGCAAGTCAAACACCACGAGCTCCCTAGGAAAGCCCACTAATATCACATGCTTCCAGTGTGGCGAGAACGCAAACTTCACCAGATAATTTGGGAAAGCCGATGAAGCTGGCGCTCCACCATTAGTAGTAGGAGAATCCCTCTCCAGTCTCTGCAATTCCGAGGCGTCAGTACGAATCTGGAGCTCCTTCATAGCAACATCGTTCTCTGAGTCACCAAGCAATTTCACCGAGAGCAAGAAGCCCTTGAGGCCCAGAACACAGAAATGACGTGAATCAAAGGGGTCGCGGCGGAGACAGCAGAAGTACTCTGGCGAAGCGTCATACTTGAAGAAACATCTCCCCGTAGCGGTATTGTAAAGAGAGAGCATTGAAGGCCCGGAAATGGCGGCGAGACCCCAGGAGTCGGAGCGGGTCTGAACCCAGCAGAGATCCTGAACGCCCAATTTAGACGAATTAGGAGAATTGCTGTCCAAGAACAGTATCGGGGACTTGGATCGTAAATCTAGGATCGAAATGCGTCCATGGCGATCACCCACGGCGATAAGAAGGTGAGGGGATGAGTTCTCGAGGAGGAGGTGAGGGAGTGGGAGCGGAGACCATCGGACAGCGGTTATGAAAGGAGAGACAGCAGAGGGAGTGGGCGGGGGCATGGGAATGGTAGAGACGAGCTGCATGGAATGTGTGTCGAGAACGGTGACGGAGCTGCCGGAGGCGTAGGCGAGTAGGCCGGCGGCAGAGAGATCAGCTGATCCGCCGTTGTTCTTGGACGGCGGTCCGGGCAGCATGCAGTCCCATGAAGAGGAGGAGGTGGCGGGGGAGGCGGCGGAGGACAAGAGTTGATCGCTCTGCGACCGAGGCATCGACATCGTTGTCGGTCGTGCACTCAAGCTAGGGAGATCTCAATCACCATCTCTTGTAAAATGCTTACAGCCCCGCGGCTAAATATCAGTAAATATATATATATATATATATATATATATTTAATAATAATAATAATAATAATAATATGAGAATTATAGACCTTTCCATTTGATTCATGTCCGGGGTAATCGGGATAACGTAATAGCTTGCAATTTATGATATTTAGGTAAATCATATCATATAAGATTTGTGCATTAGCTCGTTCAAGAAAATGTTTTGACAGATCGTCTGAGATAATGTTTTTGTCAAGAGCTAATACTCCACCAACTCGGATATCCCAATGAAGACTAATTTACGAAAAAACTGACATGACATCCGAAAGTGATAAAATATGTTTGAAAAATGCTGACTCGTCGAGCTAGCACATCAATCATTAGACCAAAACAACCAAAAATTATTAGCTGATGAATAAAACCAAAATTTGAAAACTCAATGAATAAAAACCCAAAATAAACAAGTTAAATGAAGAAAAAAAACCTCCTCCCTTAATATTATATTAGCCATGAAGCACATGCATTGTATGTGCGAATCATAATATATAAATATAATATATTGTATATTTAATATTTTTAAAATTTTAAAGTACTTGGTTTATCTTTATTTTTTAGTGTTGTAATTTTTTATTTTTATGTTTTACAAATCTATAAAAATTTTAATTGTTTTGAATCAAATTCAGTTTCAAAAAAAATTGACGAGGAAAGAAAGAATAAAAGAAGGGATGAGAGAAATAGGTGGGAGAAGTGTGTAAAATATGAAGTTAGCTGCAGAGTAGGAAAGGGGTATAGAAGAAAAAAAATTGGGAAAAAAATCACCATAACATCAAAAAACAGTTTGTATAGACATCTCACATTTTAATAAAAATAGTCAAAGATGTACAAGTCCAACCACGTGATTTTTTAAAATTTAAAATTTTCATTTTTTATTTTTAATAAGTTTCTAATTTTTTTTACATAAATTTAATTTTCCACTAAACAAAAAAAACAATAGACATTAAAAAATAAAAATAACATGTTCAGAAAAAACGTACGTGATTTAATAAATATATATTCTGTAAATGAATACATTGGATTGTTCCCACCAAGAACGGAGCCAGAATTTTATATTTGGGTGGGCTGAACTTGATACAAATTATAAACTTTTAGTGGAAATATAACATATCAAGATTAATATATATAATAAATTAAATATATCGTAACATATATATTTAAATATTAAATTCTAAAAAAATTATTTTTACTAGGCTAGTTTTTTGAGGTATTTTTGTATGTTTTTAACAATCATATAATAACATATCTATAGTTTGACTAATATTTAAGCCAACTATTATTTTTTTGAAAAATCGTTGAGTCAATTTAAATCGATTAATATTGATATATTATTTTGAAAAATATAGCATAATTAAGTAATAAATTCACTATCATTTTATATACATTTCAAGTCCAACCATATATATTTACATTAAATCCAATACCTATATTCAAATTAAGTCCAACCCAACACATATAGAAAATTAACTAATAAATTTTCTACCATAATTTTTAACATCAAAGCCCAATAAACAAACAAATATATATATATAAATATATATATATATATATATATATATATATATTCACACATAAACCAAGAATTGGGATGGACACCCACCATAACCCTTGCATAGATCCGTCTCCGGTTCCCACACTAAAGTTTCACTTTTGAATTATAATTCCAACCAAAAATCAAACATAGATTGACGTTTGTTCGACAAATATACTAATCTATGTTTTTAATAGAAGAGTGATATTTACACTCAAAAAATTGTTAATCACACACCATTTTATTTTTTATTATTTTATTTGACATAAATGCCCTTATATATGACCTTCTTTATATACATGATATTGATTGATTAACCTTCCAAACTTAAACTTTCTCATATTAACTATTATAATTTTTATTTTATTTTATAAATTTTTAATTATACGTTTAGTTAAATAAAATAATAATAAATCTACACATTAAGTTTAGATTATAATATATTTTTATTTAGATCTCGACTTTATTAAAAATATATAAAGTTTTATTTATGAAGTTTTCATTAAATAAAATCAGACATAAAATATTAAATAAATTTAAATTTGTTACTAAATTTAGTTATGTTATTTTGATTTTTAATTTTTAAATACATGTTATTTTATTTTTATTCATTATTTTTTCTCAAGAATTGAATAAGAACAAATAAAGTTCAAAATGAAAATAGTTTTAATTAGATTATTTAAAAAAAACAATTATCTTTGATTTACTTAATATTATTAACTTGATTTTATTTGTTCGAAGTAAATTCACCTAATTTCTTTTCGTTGATAGTCAAATCAAGCAATATACATAACCATGTAATTATATCATACACACTTGAGGACAATATTACAAAATCACGATCCTAACTGATATTTCACTGAATCAAAAATAAAAAAAAATAGAGTATAACTATATACTTTTGCATATAATATCCTTTAAAAAAAAGCATAAATTTAGTTTTATAATTAAAATATTCAGTGACATAATTTTTAAATTATTTTAAAATAAAATTTTTTAAAATAAAGTTTATATATTATAATAATATGATATTTTCTATGTCGTAAAATAATTTTATTAAAAAAAATTAACTTTTAAATATATATTATATATGGAAGTTTTATTTTATATTCATACTAATATATCTAATAAATAAGAAATTATGTAAAATTTAAATAGATCAATTGGCTTTACAAAATTAGGAAGAACATGTAGGGATATAAATGTCAATTTATAAAATAAATAGGTGAAATTGAGTGTGATTAATATATTTTGAAGTGTAAATAACACTTTTCTTTTTAATATTGCGCGTGTTGTAAGAAAAAAAAAACGAACCGTGAATTTTGTGTTTGTTTTGTGTGTAAAAGAGATATTGGAGGATTTTATTTAACAATTGATTCAAATTATACCAATTTTTGGATTGAAAAAATAAATTTAAATTCATGTCTCATCAAATAATAGCTAAACATATTAAGCAAATCAATGCTCACATCTAAATATGTGCGTGAGTTCATAATCATTCTTTCAGTAAGACCAAGAAAGTTTGAAAATGCTCATATTTCAATTTTAATTTGTTCACGAATAACGAATCAATATAGTAATTTTAATTCAATGATTTGATTGATATAAGATAAATAATTAATGATTTGATTGATGTAAAAATTATAATTAATAGATGAATAAATAATATGATGAAAAGAATGTGTGATTGACAGGATAATTTTATACATAGATTATTAATAATGATACCAAACAGAGCCATAATAGATTTCGAATCCTCACAAATCAAAGCTATTTTAAATTCATCCATTAAATTATCAATGAAAATCCAATTACTGCATGATCCAAACACTATGTTATGATGAAATATTAGATTAAGAGAAGTAGATTTCACCAATTAATCTAGAACTATGTGTGATCTTTGCCACATTCTCATGGAAGGGAGATCACCATTCACATTTTTCTAAACCATTTTAAAAAGGAGTTATTTGCACCAACCAACCCTGTGAAATATTGAAAATGCACATTTCTTCCATGTGAAATTTTAATAGGCATCTTCAACTCTGACCTTTTAAAAAATTAGCACACTCGCTCATTCAGATAAGTGATTATTGCGCACGCGTCCCTCATGCGACTGAGCAAAAATTTTGATATTTTTTTTGCACCAAATACCCCTGTGAAATATTAAAAATGCATATTTGACCCCCGTAAAAATAATTTTTAAATCTATTCAACCCATAATACACGATTTTTAATAAAATACAATTATAAATATTTAGAAAACATTTTTTGTTTTATTAAATTTTTATTTTTTATTTTAATTATATTATCATTAATTAATTATTTCTAAAAAATATTATTGCTTTAGCATGGAGTTATTTGCACCAACCACCCCTATGAAATATTGAAAATGCGCATTTCTCCCTGTGAAATTTTAATAGACATCTTTGTTAGGATCGAAAAATGTCTTTCTTAGTTATATGGAGTTCAGATGGGTTAATAAATGAACTCTTGTTTTTCTCGTGTGTCTATGTTAATCAATCAGTGCGGAAAAGATTGGCTAACAGATTGAACACAGATCAAATGGCTTGGTTGAATTCGTGAGGTAAGTGAATGTGTTTGACAGATAAGAAATAACACAAAGACTTGTTTCTAGATGTTCGGAGTTTAATCTCCTACGTCACCCCTTCTTCCACCTCGGAAGGATTCACTCTCTTCTAGAAGACTTTGATCTTATACAAGCAATTTGCACAGATCCGATCCAAGATTGGACTTACACTGCTGCCTAATCTCAGAACTCCTAGACACTCAAGAACACAGCCTTTGTTTGTTTCTTGTTACAAAGGTAGTATTTTACAGAACACTCAACTGATCTGATATAATCTTACAACTCGATATTTCTGATCGTGTATTCTCTTCTCTTTCTGTAGCTCTCTTTTTCTTTTCTTGCTTGTCTCTTGTATTTATAGCCTCCAGAAAGTATCCGTTAAGGTGTTCAACAAGTATCCTTAATTTGCTCTCAGATCTTGACTTTCTGGTTCTTTGTTGGCAACGTTCAAATCTTCATTTATTGCCTTTGTCTTTTAGCACAACGGCTCTTTGATATTCTATAATCATTTGATCTTGCTTGATTGATCTGCTTACTTGATTGCTTTCCAGATGATGTTTCTTTGATCTACTTTCTTGTGCATAGATCTGCTTCTTCTGCTTCTTCAATTGATCTGCTTCTTCAATTGATGACTTAAGTAATTTTTCAAACACCGAAACTTAGATCTTGAATTTCTAACAATTTTCCCCTTTTTGGTGTTTGATAAAAGTAAGCAATTTATCTGTCATTTTCCCTCTTTTTGACAATCGCATCAACTGATGATCTTTTCCTTTTTAGTTGTTCTTTGATCTGCTCTCACTTTCTCTGAATCTGTTCCCCCTTAAAAGGTGATGTCAAATGAATTGTTCAAATTTCTAGCTTGTCTGATCTGGTTGACTGATCTGGTCATGTCTGAGCTTTAACTGATATGATCTGGTTCAATTGATCTAGTCTCTTAGTTGATCTTCATCATTCCAATTGATCTGGCTCGTTTATGATTCGATCTGATCTTTTATGGTTCGATTGATCTTGTCTGATCTGATTGAACTTTGATCTGGTATGGTTTGATTTGTCTGGTCTGGTCCAATATGATTTGATCTGACGTTGATCTGGTCCAACTTTAATCTGATCTGGTCTTGTTGATCTTTGATCTGATCTGGTATGTTTCGTCTGATCTGATCTGCTCCAACTTATCTGGATTCTTATCTCTTGCTCTGTATCTTCGAGTTGATATGTTACCGCCAAGTTGATCTGGCTCATTTTGCGTCTATTGATCTGCTTTACTCAGTTCTTCTGTTCTTCCTTCTTCTTCTCGACTGGTCTGCTTTCTTCTTTAATTAAGATGCCAGAGAGAATCTTCATTCCCCCTTAATCTGTTGCATTTCTCTCCAGATTTTGTGTTGTGTGATGTTTTCTTGTGATCTTCAAAATCTCTTTTAGATGAAATCCCATCGAGCTTTTATTTTTCACAGTTCTTCATCTAATCTCCAAGATTGGTGCGGGTTCGCATGCTTTTCATAGCAACAGCGCTATCGCGCTTTGGACGAGCGCTACTGAAGTGCTATCGCGCTTCCAAGGAGTGCTATGAGCGTTATCGCGCTTCTAAGGGGCGCTAGTAGCGCTATCGCGCTATTGAGGGGCGCTATCGCGCTAGCAAGGGGCGTTACTTTTTTGTTCTGCTGAGCGACAATTTGCAAAAAATCATATCTCATAATATAGCCGTCGGATCAAGCTGAAATTTGGACATAAGCTTAAAAACATCTTAAACTTCATTATGAACGGTCAAGATTGGATATAGTTTTCTCTAACATCCTCTGTAATTTTCTGAAGCTTGCTGTTCTGTAATTCCTTTCTCAATTCTTCTCAGTACTTGTCACCTGCAAATACAAATAAAAATATGCTATGGTACCCATATCTTATGTGGGTCCTCGATGGATTAGTCCTTTAGGAACCCAAACTTTGATTAATCTAACAGGTCGATCATTGAAAGTGTCCCATAAAGTTTGTATATTGTGGCGTGTGTGCTGATGATATGTATGTGAATGATAAATATGATATGCATTGTGTCGTTTGTGCATTGGATATGTCTGTCTAGATTGATTGTACAAGTTAGGCCTCCAATATCTCTTTTGAACGGATCTATTTTTGAAATAGGGTGGTCTATGTTGTACCTTCATAGAGTCTTGTCTTGCTTGACCATATCCAGATCGAACTAGTCTTTTCTTGATCCAGCTTGAGTTAGAACTCTCTGTTTCCACATATCACAATCCTCGATTGTAAAGAGTTTTTGGTTGAGATATAGGTGAACTGACATGATTATCAGGTTCTATATTTTCATATATCGTGCTGGACTTGACAAATTTCACATAATTTGAAGTGTTCTTGTCCAGACAGGATTGAGTACTTTTCTCAGTTGATCTGCAGTCCTTGTCATCAAAGCCGAGACCTGTCTTGTCTCCAAAAGACTTTTGTGACTCTTGCATCTCAGTCAACAAAACAGAGGACTTATTCCATGTGTGAAACGCCCCACTGTATCAAAACGGGTCTTTTCAGCGTGCTTATGTCCTCACTCACACGCACCTTGGAAAACTTTCCAGGGGGTCACCCATCCTATAATTGCCCCAAGTCAAGCACGCTTAACTTTGGAGTTCTAATGTGATGAGCTTCCGAAAAGAAGATGCACCTTCTTGATATGAATAGTACATATGAAATCTTTTAAGCCCTCCTCAACTATGTAGTCCCATACCTACACAGTCTCAGAATCCCTCTCATTCCGGCACGGGATCGGTTCATTCATGTCTCCCTCCGCCTAGAAGCCTACCAGGAGCCGCTCATTGTCCGTGCAACCTCTTGGCACCGGCGATCACTCCCTGTCTCTTCAGTCCCGGACGTCTCATGCCCACCAGCTTCCGCTTGGTTCGTCCCCGAACCATACCGTACTAAGAGAGGTCGGCTTTGATACCATTTGAAACGCCCCACTGTATCAAGACGGGTCTTTTCAGCGTGCTTATATCCTCACTCACACGCACCCTGGAAAACTTTTCAGGGGATCACCCATCCTATAATTGCCCCAAGTCAACCACGCTTAACTTTGGAGTTCTTATGTGATGAGCTTCCGAAAAAAAGATGCACCTTTTTGATATGAATAGTACATATGAAATATTTTAAGCCCTCCTCAATCATGTAGTCCCATACCTGCACAGTCTCAGAATCCCTCTCATTCTGGCACGGGATCGGTTCATTCATGTCTCCCTCCGCCTAAAATCCTACCAGGAGCTGCTCATTGTCCGTGCAACCTCTTGGCACCGGCGATCACTCCCTGCCTCTTCAGCCCTGGACGTCACATAATGAAATACCTACTACTACTAAATGCGGAAATATATATATTTTTTAAAAATACTAAAAATAATACTATACATATATGCCCATACACATATATATAAACATGCAAGAAAAATATATCTTATTAAATAAAATACCTCAAATAATAATAAACAACTAGCAACTTAAAAAGGTTTCATGCATTAAATAATATAATAAGTATACCAGTGAAAAACTCCCATAAGCGGAAATAATAAATAAAATATAACTTGCTTAAAAACTCAACATAATAAAAATAAATGTTTCTGTACATGATACTTAAAACATCAGCATCGGTCACGGGGCCACTGTTCCGTGAGCTCATACATCCTCACCACTGGTATGAGCTAAATATGCATCATCAGACTCACCTGCACCATATAAGTGTAGTGAGCCTAGGGGCTCAACATGTCTAATCCTTTATAACAAGGATTAAAATAATGCATCAAATAATCATACTAATACATATACATGATACATGAACATGCATGGAAACATTTTCATAACATAAATGCTGAATCATAATCTTAAACATAATCATAATCTTTTCTTCATCATACATAACATAGTTGAGCATGGTATTTTGAAACATAATATGGTCCTATCAGTAAGTGTGACTAAATCTGTGCCGATTGATCAGTCTCTTGAACCAACGTACGTGGCGGTGATAAATCACCTCTGTGCTGGTAGTAAACTACCTCTTAACATAAATAGTGGATAACCACCTCTGTGCTGTCACACTACTTCAATTCCCATCATAAAAATATTTTGCTGCTCAACACTTGATCATAATCATAACATATAAATTTTCATGAATGCATGCACTGAAAATATGTCCGTAATATATATTTAATTGATTTTTCATAATAATTAGACTTATACTTAAAATACTTTCATGCATAAAATAAATTAAATATATATTCCGAACTTAGTAATTTTTTATGGGTTGGTCCAAACTACTGATCACTCACTCTAAGCCCATTAAACTTAAATAAAAGCCCAATAGCAATAAATTCTTAATTAAATGTCATTAATCATAAATAGGCCTAATTAAAAACATTTAAGCCCATTAACTTAAGTTAAGCCCAAAAATCATATTTTAGCACAAATAAATTAATTAAACTTAACTGGGCCTAAATAAAATATTTAAGCTCATTAACTTAATTAAACCCAATAAAACTCTAGACTGGCCCAAAAATCAACTGACTGGCCCAAAAATTTCAATGGGCTCCCAAGCCCATAAAAAAATCATTGGACTAACTTAAATAAATTATTTAAGGCCCAAATAAAATTATTTGAAAGCCCAAATAATTTTCTAATTAATTATTTGGCCCTAAAAAAATAATAAGCTCATTAATTGCTTAGAAATTAAAATACCCGAGCCCGGCCCACCTAGCCCGGACCCGAAACCTACTGACCCAACCCATAACTCTCCAGAACCGACCCGGACCGCCCCAGCCCGGCCCAGCCCGAAAAAGAAGCAGCCCAGCCCGAAACTCCTCCCCCTACCCCTTTCTCGGCCAGTAGCTTGAGCAGTTCCACGAGATTCGTTCATGCCGCCTGCTCCGGCAACCGTTGGCCGTGAAACCACCGTCCAAATGTATTACACTCAAAGACGTTTCCAACAAGCTAAAAACCAGCAAAAACCATGTCCTAACAAAGGATAACGAACCTCTGCAAGTTGGCCTATCCTGGACTCGCACGCATACCTGAGCAATGCCGGGACTTTCGATCGTTCTCCATGATCCGACCACCAATGACTGTGAAACCACTTCCTAATCCTATCCAACATCTATAGGGTTCAAACCCTTCAAACCTCACCCAAAATAGTAGCCTGAGGAAGGAGAACGAAGTCTTCTTCCTCAGAACCCTGAACCTGCGTGAGTTGTGCATCAGAAATGAAGGGCTTCATTTTAGACCCATCCAACCCCAAACCGACCACCCTAATCGACCATAGGGACCCAAAGGAACCCCTAAGACCCCTGACCAGCAGCCATGCACGCCCATAACCATAAAAACGTGAGTATGAACCATGAAAACAACCAACACATGAATCAAACCATGAATACCATCAAGTTCTTGCATATTAATCGTGAACCTCAATATCAAACAACAAAAATCTGTCAATAATGCATACACAGCTTATATGGTGTCCAAACGAAGAAAATAGACATGCCTTTGATTTTATTTAACGAAGACTATTGCGTATTCGGGCTCCGGGACGACGAACCGGCGAAAACCCTTTGAAAAGCTTTGAAGCTTGGCTATGGTGGCTGCTACAGTTGCTTGGAAACGTGAGAAGGATGGTGCCAGAGGGTGGAGGCGGCTGATGGGGTTTTTAGGCGTGGGGTAGGGAGGGATTTTTTGGGATTATTTTGGGTAGATTAGGTTAATAGATAATATAATTTAATCAGATAGATAATATTGTTGGAACACGCGTTCTCTGATCACACGGATGTGATACCCGGAGCAGCGAAAGTTTAAAAAATTTTGTTTTTCGATATGAAACGATTCCATATCGTGGGTATAAAATACTAACGATTAAAATCTTGCAAGTAAAAATATAAATTCACAATTAAATATTTTTATCTCTTCAAGCTAAGGCTTGATTATGGACTCCAACAGAATTTAATCTGCTCTTCTTGTAAATCCCGGGAACCGATGACTATCACGATCAACCTCCGGAATTAAGTCCACGAATAGAAAACTAAAACCCTCTGATTGATTGCACTAGAATCAATCAGATGTTTATCGAAGAGAATAAACAGATTTGATCTGTCAATTCAGAATGTAATTTTTCACAAAAATTACAAACTGAATTATCTCAAAAAGGAGCAGAGGAATTCGAAAATTCCCCTTGAAATATTATGCAGTATTTTCGAAAATTGCAAGAGTGAATGTTATGTAATTTTCGAACACTACACATGTATTTATAGATAATTTCTAGACTAGATTAAGTTATAATTGTATTAGGACACTAACTCCTTAGGACCCACAATCCATAACTTAAGCCCAACAAGCCAAGCCTGTTATTATAAAAATTAATATAAAATTCATCGTGACTCCAATTGATAAACTGATTTTACCAATGTGCACAGAAACCATTTCTGCATCTTTTAAAGTCAAGATAATTTTTTTGAATCCGAATTCAGTGATTTCCAAAAATGTCCATCCCTATGTCATTTTAGGAAATTCCATTCCCTTTTAGTTAAGAAGTCCAACTTCTCTTTCATTAAATTTAAATCTTTAAATTTAACTATCTCAACGGTGTTTAGTAATCTATTACTTGTGTGACCCTCAATGGTTCAGGGATACAGCTAGTCATGGGCTCACAACTCCTTGTGACCCGGAACAACAATTTTCGACTTACCCATCGAATCATGGTAAGAGCGCCTAGCAACATCCCCCCATGATTCCCTAGGTATCACTGATAGTGCCTGCAATAACCAGTAGATTTTGGTTAGCGTACAGTACGGTCCCTTCATCCATATATCCCGATCGAATCAACAACCATTGGTGCATCGAGAGTCGTTCGAGATTCGATAACTATGCATTACATCTTGGAGATCAAATAGTGACATCGCATGTGTTACTAGGAAAACCGAGTAACCTAAAACACATCATGTACTTTGGCCAGAGATTCGTCACACTAATATCTCCTCATATCGCATAGGATATCCACACTCGCAAGTATGTGGTGAATCCTTGACAACAAAGCATCGACTCCTATATGTGTCATAACTGTACCCAATCCCGACACCTGATGACCCCAATAGAGTCGGTAAACGAGTCAAAGTACAGTACTAGCATATAGAGTTTCAATGATGTTTCAAGTAGTAAGGACTAATGGTGTACAACCAAAACCGCGGACTTATCCACTCAAATAATAATAACCACTTGGAAAGTCCGAATAGGGTAGTCCGATCATTCATCATATGAATATCCATTTGCATGCTTTGAACATCTCCATGTCCATTACCAATGAAACGTGGTACTTGGCATCGCAAATGCTAGTCTCAATCTCGAGCGATCCTTATCCTTATTAGCGGACGACTCAATTGACTAGGAACTGTTTAGAATATACAGTGACTATAAGATGTGTTTCATAATAGTGATCTCTCTTTATTCACTATCTCATCTTACTTATACTATAGTATATTCAAGGTCTTTATCAAAACAACAATAGTATATCACAATATAACAATATGAAGAAAGACAAAGAAAATGCCATTAATGAATGTAAATTATATTAAACAAAGATTGTTTATACATAGAGTCATAAAAAGCCCTTAGCCACAAGTTGGCTAACCGGGCACCCACTCTTTCAAATATAGCATAAAATACACAAATTTTAAACCCTTAAAAATACATACTAATCTGATATAAAAGTATAAATCCCGAAATATTAAAATGGGCTATTTTTAAAATTCAATAAAAGTCAATACATGGACTAATTTTGGCTAAAAATCAATCCTTAAATAAATATATAATTAAATACTAAAATTTTCTTGATAAAATACCTGGACTAATTTTGGCTAAAAATCAATCCTTAAATAAATATATAATTAAATACTAAAATTTTCTTGATAAAATACCTTAAAATATTATTTTAAGGCTCATAAAACTCATAAAATATTTTTGGCTAAAAATATTGGTATCTCGTCCGTCCACAGTCCCGTCTACGCGATCAAATCAATAAAATTCTCAAAAATCTAAAAATTCTAATATTGCGGGTTAAATGCTAAAATAAATTAAATCATGCATACAAATCACATAATAACACATAAATATCATTTAACCCGAATTTATAAAATTTAAATAATTAAATTTTCCTAATTATGCATGCGAATTTACGTATAAAAATTTCCGGGTATTACAATTCTCCCCCCCTTAAAATAAATTTAGTCCTCGAAATTCGATTGATCAAACTCTAATAACGGAGTCTCTCAAAACCCAATCTACTAAATCTATGATTACCTATCTTGTTCCCAAGCTTCAGTATCCCAAAAGTCATGCTTCTGCTGCGCACTCTGATAAAAAAAGTATTTTATCCTTATCAGGTGTCCTCTTCATCTCTATCAAACCTACATTTATAAACTTTCTCTACTGAAACACCTCATAAAGAGAATCATTACAATTTACTTGCATTTCACTGTAAATAAAATCTGACATTTAATACAAATCTTAGTACTATAATGAAAGTACAACCACCAACTTACCTCAACTTATACATAAAACTCAAATATTAACTCTACTATTCATCTTCCTAAACACAATAGTCGCACTATGCCAAAACTTGACTGATTTTATATGCTTATACACTCTACTTATCAATCCTCCAACACTCGTGAGCCGAACTTTTGTTCCCAAATTTGCTTATTAAATAATAGGATTACAATATCAACTCCAATAAATTTACCTTGTAAAGCTTATCCACACACTAGCCTTCTATAACAAGTCAAACATCTATGAGTCAAATATCTGTCATTCATCGCAATTTTTTTCAACTCATCCATTTACCACTACACTTCCAACTATTGAACACTTGAAAGTCTTAAATCTCGGGTGCTATAAATCTATGAAACCCAAAAAGTGAATTTAGTGGCGAACGTCATGTACAACATAACTTCTCCTAACCTCAGGAATATGCTTAAAATATAAGAATTCTAATTCTGTGTATAGTTTAGGCTTAAGACACTTAGATTTTCCTATTGGAGGAGTGAAATTCCCCGAATCGTATTTACATATCATCGTCTCTAAATAGCGTAAACATATAACATTCGATAGTTAATTCCATATCGTTTCCTAGTTGCCTCTACTTATAGTCCATTGAATCTGAACTCCTCAAAATCAAAATACTTAGTCAATCACCAAATAAACTGAATAATCCGCTCACAAGTATTACATGTTGGTCCCATGTATAGTCAAAACACAACTAGTACCTTTTTGCTCATGCATCACAAAAATCTTGGTGGAGACAAATCTATAACATGACCTCGTAATTCAAATTTATACAACTCAAGGATATTGAAAGAATATCAATACCAATACTTATATACAATTAACACCAACCATGCGAACCCTTAAGTCTTATCAAAGATTATCCAATTCTTTATCAAACTAACTCCATGATTATTCTTATTCTCAAAGATTCAAGAACCTAATACAAAACATACTTATCATCAATTTATACCTCATATAATTAAGAGTACAAACTTAAAACCACAAACCATCAAACTATAACCTCATGGTACAAGTGCCATCTCCAAGAAAATCACGACTTCTTCGTCAAAGGAAAAACCTTAATAGTTAAATGAATGACAATATGATATCTGGGAACCCAACTAGCATAATTTGACTCATGTGGGCTTAATTCCCAAACATATATACTAGCCTCTATAAAGTAACATTTTAAATTCACCAAAGAAGAAAATGATACAACCCTCGATTAAACATTCTTGCGAGGAATCCTACTCTCGCCTCAAGCAATAATTCTATTGCTATCAAATAAACTTAATACTTCTTATAGGAATTTACCTTTATTGTTCTATCTTTTGTTATACCTTCATAAAATTTCCTCGATAGGCTCGCTACCTCTTACCAGCACAAACCCAATAATTTACCAATGAAATCATTCTAACTTAAAATCAATAAGTTACTACAAAAATTCGAATGACAACCCATATATCATAAATATCAAACTTAGTTTCAACAAAAATAAAACCGAATTCCCAAATTCGAAATTCCTTGTGGACAACCTGTCGTATAACATGTCTTGGGGCATACTGCATCACCACACATTCTTCACGTAAATCGCAATACATAACTAAGTATTTTAAAACTTTGCTAACATAAAGTCTTAAGTCATAACATATGCTCCTGATAAATCATAATAAAACATTTAAAACTTACAAACCGATAGTGAGATTTCTGAGCTTCACGTGGCAGTAGGACACCCTCCAAGGACCGTGTTTTGATACCAAATGAAACACCTATTACTACTAAATGCGGGAATATATATATTTTTTAAAAATACTAAAAATAATACTATACATATATGCCCATACACATATGTATAAACATGCAAGAAAAATATATCTTATTAAATAAAATACCTCAAATAATAATAAACAACTAGCAACTTAAAAAGGTTTCATGCATTAAATAATATAATAAGTATACCAGTGAAAAACTCCTATAAGCGGAAATAATAAATAAAATGTAACTTGCTTAAAAACTCAACATAATAAAAATAAATGTTTCTGTACATGATACTTAAAACATCAGCATCGGTCACGGGGCCACTGTTCCGTGAGCTCATATATCCTCACCACCGGTAGGAGCTAAATATGCATCATCAGACTCACCTGCACCATATAAGCATAGTGAGCCTAGGGGCTCAACATGTCTAATTCTTTATAACAAGGGTTAAAATAATGCATCAAATAATTATACTAACACATATACATGATACATGAACATGCATGGAAACATTTCCATAACATAAATGCTGAATCATAATCTTAAACATAATCATAATCTTTTCTTCGTCATACATAACATAGTTGAGCATAGTATTTTGAAACATAATATGGTCCTATCAGTAAGTGTGACTAAATCTGTGCCGACTGATCAGTCTTTTGAACCAACGTACGTGGCGGTGATAAATCACCTCTGTGCTGGTAGTAAACTACCTCTTCATATAAATAGTAGATAACCACCTCTGTGCTGTCACACTACTTCAATTCCCATCATAAAAATATTTTTCTGCTCAACACTTGATCATAATCATAACATATAAATTTTCATGAATGCATGCACTGAAAATATGTTCGTAATATATATTTAATTGATTTTTCATAATAATTAGACTTATACTTAAAATACTTTCATGCATAAAATAAATTAAATATATATTCCGAACTTAGTAATTTTTCATGGGTTGGTCCAGACTGCTGATCACTCACTCTAAGCCCATTAAAATTAAATAAAAGCCCAATAGCAATAAATTCTTAATTAAATGTCATTAATCATAAATGGGCCTAATTAAAAATATTTAAGCCCATTAACTTAAGCTAAGCCCAAAAATCATATTTTAGCACAAATAACTTAATTAAACTTAACTGGGCCTAAATAAAATATTTAAGCTCATTAACTTAATTAAACCCAATAAAACTCTAGACTGACCCAAAAATCAACTGACTGACCCAAAAATTTCAATGGGTTCCCAAGCCCATAAAAAAATCATTGGGCTAACTTAAATAAATTATTTAAGGCCCAAATAAAATTATTTGAAAGCCCAAATAATTTTCTAATTAATTACTTGGCCCTAAAAAAACAATAAGCTCATTAATTGCTTAGAAATTAAAATACCCGAGCCCGGCCCACCTAGCCCGGACCCGGAACCTACTGACCCGACCCATAACTATCCAGACCCTACCCGGACCGCCCCAGCCCGGCCCAACCCGAAAAGAAGCAGCCCAGCCCGAAACTCCTCCCCCTACCCTTTCTCGGCCAGCAGCTTGAGCAGTTCCACGAGATTCGTTCATGCCGCCTGCTCCGGCAACCGTTGGCCGTGAAACCACCGTCCAAACGTATTACACTCAAATACGTTTCCAACAAGCTAAAAACCAGCAAAAACCATGTCCTAACAAAGGATAACAAACCTCTGCAAGTTGGCCTATCCTGGACTCGCGTGCATACCTGAGCAATGCCGGGACTTTCGATCATTCTCCATGATCCGATCACCAATGACTGTGAAACCACTTTCTAATCCTATCCAACATCTATAGGGTTCAAACCCTTCAAACCTCACCCAAAATAGTGGCCTGAGGAAGGAGAACGAAGTCTTCTTTCTCAGAACCCTGAACCTGCGCGAGTTGTGCACCAGAAATAAAGGCTTCGTTTTAGACCCATCCAACCCCAAACCGACCACCCTAATCGACCATAGGGACCCAAAGGAACCCCTAAGACCCCTGACCAGCAGCCATGCACGCCCATAACCATAAAAACGTGAGTATGAACCATGAAAACAACCAACACATGAATCAAACCATGAATACCATCAAGTTCTTGCATATTAATCGTGAACCTCAATATCAAACAATAAAAATCTGTCAATAATGCATGCATAGCTTATATGGTGTCCAAACGAAGGAAATAGACATGCCTTTGTTTTTATTTAACAAAGACTATTGCGTATTCGGGCTCCGGGATGACGAACCGGCGAAAACCCTTTGAAAAGCTTTGAAGCTTGGCTATGGAGGCTGCTACAGTTGCTTGGAAACATGAGAAGGATGGTTCCAAGGGGTGGAGGCAGCTGATGGGGTTTTTAGGCGTGGGGTAGGGAGGGATTTTTTGGGATTATTTTGGGTAGATTAGGTTAATAGATAATATAATTTAATCAGATAGATAATATAGCATAAAATACACAAATTTTAAACCCTTAAAAATACATACTAATCTGATATAAAAGTATAAATCCCGAAATATTAAAATGGGCTATTTTTAAAATTCAATAAAAGTCAATACATGGACTAATTTTGGCTAAAAATCAACTCTTAAATAAATATATAATTAAATACTAAAATTTTCTTGACAAAATACCTTAAAATATTATTTTAAGGCTCATAAAACTCATAAAATATTTTTGGCTAAAAATATTGGTATCTCGTCCGTCCACAGTCCCGTCTACGCGATCAAATCAATAAAATTCTCAAAAATCTAGAAATTCTAATATTACGGGTTAAATGCTAAAATAAATTAAATCATGCATACAAATCACATAATAACACATAAATATCATTTAACCCGAATTTATAAAATTTAAATAATTAAATTTCCCTAATTATGCATGCGAATTTACGTATAAAAATTTTCGGGTGTTACAATGTGGTTATCAGTTCAATAAGTTTTAAGTTTTTTGACTTTAACTGCTGACTTTCCACTAGTAGCTTATCATTTTCAGTCTTAAGCTTGACAATCTCTGCTTCTAGACTGATTTTCTCAACTGATGTTTCCCAATTGGGTTCAGTTGAGCAGTCCGACAGATCATTTTGCTTGGCCTTAACTTCCTCAAATTCTAAGCACATTTGTTGATACTCATTACTCATGTCATGTAATGCATTTGCTAAATCTTCTCGTGTAAATTCATCTGAGTTGAAATCAAATACCTGTTCACTGGAGAAGAGTTGATCTGATAATTGATTGCTGATAGATGGTTGGTCACTTTTGGCCATAAGGCAGCTATCTTTATCTTTGTCATCAGAACTTGATGTGCTTACTGAACAACAAGATTCTTCAATAAAAGCGATTGGTTCAGTTGAGCAACGTTCGAGAAAGTCAGATGAATGAATTGGTTGACTTGTGCTCTCTTCATCATTTGATCTGGAACTATCTGAGCAGCAGAGTTCTTTAAGATCTTCAATCATTGGACTCCTGATCTGCTCAGCCTCCTCATCTGTTCCAAGCTTGATTAACTGCTGCCAAAGATCCTTAGCAGTGGAGCATGTCTCAATAGTTTTGGCAGTGCAGTTGTCCATAGTGGTGTACCAGAAGCTTTTAGCAATATCACTGAATGCCGCCATTTGAATATGTTCAGAGACGAGAAAGAACCTCGCTTTGATACCACTTGTTAGGATCAAAAAATGCCTTTCTTAGTTATATGGAGTTCAGATGGGTTAGTAAATGAACTCTTATTTTTCTCGTGTGTCTATGTTAATCAATCAATGCGGAAGAGATTGACTAACAGATTGAACACAGATCAAATGGCTTGGTTGAATTCGTGAGGTGAGTGAATGTGTTTGACAGATAAGAAATAACACAAAGACTTGTTTCTGGATGTTCGGAGCTCAATCTCCTACTTCACCCTTTCTTTCACCTCGGAAGGATTTACTCTCTTCTAGAAGACTTTGATCTTATACAAGCAATTTGCACAGATCCAATCCAAGATTGGACTTACACTGCTACCTAATCTCAGAATTCCTAGACACTCAAGAACACAGCCCTTGTCTGTTTCTTGTTACAAAGGTAGTGTTTTACAGAACACTCAACTGATCTGACATAATCTTACAACTCGATATTTTTGATCGTGTATTCTCTTCTTTTTCTGTAGCTCTCTTTTTTTTTTTCTTGCTTGTCTCTTGTATTTATAGCCTCCAAAAAGTATCCGTTAAGGTGTCCAACAAGTATCCTTAATTTGCTCTCAGATCTTGACTTTCTGGTTCTTTGTTGGCAACGTTCAAATCTTCATTTATTGCCTTTGTCTTTTAGCACAACGGCTCTTTGATCTTCTATAATCATTTGATCTTGCTTGATTGATCTGCTTACTTGATTGCTTTCCAGATAATGTTTCTTTGATCTGCTTTCTTGTGCATAGATCTGCTTCTTCTGCTTCTTCAATTGATGACTTAAGTAATTTTTCAAACACCGAAACTTAGATCTTGAATTCCTAACAATCTTCAACCCTGATCTTTTAAAAAATTAGCACACTCGCCCCTTCAGATGAGTGATTGTTGCGCACGCGCCCCTAATGCGACTGAGCAAAGATTTTGATATTTTTTTTTTGTAGAAAATACCCCTGTGAAATATTAAAAATGCATATTTGACCCCTGTGAAAATAATTTTTAAATATATTCAACTCATAATACACAATTTTTAATAAAATCCAATTATAAATATTTAGAAAACATTTTTTGTTTTATTATTTTTTTATTTTTTATTTTAAATGTATTATCATTAATTAATTATTTCTAAAAATTATTATTATTTTATCATGTTGTCATTATTTTATTAAATTCACTTCGTATTTCTAACTTCTCCATTAAACATGCATTCATAAACAAATATTTAAATAATTTCAAGTACCAAAATATTGAACTAAAATGATAATTTCAAACATATTGCTTTTTCAATTTAGGACTATATATTATTGAACCAAAATTTAAATTTTTCGAAAATATGCATTGCACAATTTGTAATAAATAATAAAAAAATAACATGCTTATATAATTCTAAATCGAAAAAGTAACATTCATGAACTTATCATTTGATTCAATATTTTGATATTTTTAGATATTTAAATCCTTATTTATGAATCATGTTTAATGAAGAAGTTGAAAACACGAAGTGATTTGATAAAATAATGATAACGAGATAAAGTAATAAATTTTTTTAAAATAAATTAATTATAAATTTAAAATTTAAAATAAAAATAAATAAATTTAAAAATATTTGGTACTTATCATTTTGATTTAATATTTTGATACTTTTAGGTATTTAAATCTCGTTTATGAATACATTTTTAATGGAGAAGTTGAAAACAAGAAGAAAGTTTAATAAAATAATGATAACAAGATAAAATAATAATATTTTTTTAGAAAACAATTATATAATCATAATAAATTAAAAATTAAAAATAAAATTAATAAAACGAAAAATGTTTGCTAAATATTTTATAATTAGATTTTAATAAAAAATGTGTATTATGGGTTGAATAGATTTAAAAATTATTTTCACATTGGTCAAATATGCATTTTTAATTTTTTACAGGGGTATTTGGTGCAAAAAAAATATCAAAATTTTTGTCCAATCGCATGAGTGGCGCGTGCGCAACAATAACTCATCTGAAGGGCGAGTTTGCTAATTTTTTAAAAGGACAGGGTTGAAGATGCCTATTAAAATTTCACAGAAAAGAAGTATGCATTTTTAATATTTCACAGGGTGGTTGATGCAAATAACTCTTTTAAAAAGATCACCCAAACAAAATAAATTTTTTTCGAACATAACGCATTTTAAAAATATTAATAAAAAATATATAAACATGTCATTTTCTTAGAAGAATTTTTAGGTGCTAGGATTCTTTTTATCTTTGTAAATTTACCCATTTTTCTCCAAAATGACATTTAATGGGGGCGCATATCTATATTATATTATTAAAATAGAAACTTTTTAGTGTCGTGATTATCATCACAATGTCAAATTTACCATTAATTAATTTAATATTCCTTTTTATCATAGCTCTTTAATTACGGAATATTATATTCTTTTTGTGGATATTTACATGTAAATGTCATTTTCATATTTTTTTATTTCATCATTTTTTTATTTTCATTATACAAGCACGCAGTCCGTGCATCTGAGTGTTATATATATATATATATATATATATATATATATAATTTCTTTCATGTGCCCACCTATCATGCCCACTACCATGCCCATCAATGATGTGACACTATTCTATTGGACCACATCTTTATCACATCCAATAGAATAGTGACACATCATTGGTGGGCATGATAGTGGACATGATAGGTGGGCACTTGAAAGAAACTATATATATATATATATATATATATGTTCACAATCATTGGTTTTGTTTAATAAAGAGTAAGAAGCTATCATAACATTTTGATATCCAAGGTAATTGTGATATGATTTCAATTATATACAAGGTGAATGTTATTATTTCAATGATATATACAAGGTAAGTGTTATGATTTCAACAATATAAAATGCTTGTGATCATGAAGCAACAATTACCACGACACTAGTGACCTGCATGCATCGTTTTATGATTACATTTTTGCACTTTTAAAAAGTTTGGTTCTTGTACAGTTTAGCACCATTTTTGTTCTAATATAGTTTAGCATCATGTTCATCAATCGTTGTTTTCTAATTACGTTATTTGGGGTAATTTTAATGTCTATATCCCAACATTGTCTTAGCCTACATTCCAAATCATTGAACTCTTCTACACCTAATGGTTTCACACCGGCTGTGGCTACATGGTAGGGAGCCCTACAGGATCAAGAAGTGGTAATAAACCTTGATTTTATTTAGCTATAAATGTACATCACATAAGTAAATAAAAGGGAAAATTGCATATATCACCCCTGTAAAATCGAGTGTTTGCTGATAACCCCCTATAAAAAATTTTGAGCTAGAAGCCCCTTATGATTCTAAATCTGTAGCATACACCCCCTTCTGGCTAAAAAATGACTAAAATGCCCTTAGCCCCGTTTGGTTTCAAAAGCCAGGCCAAAAAAGCACTTTTTTAAGTGCTTTTTATTTAATAAAGTGTTTGGTTGACAAAAAAAGTGCTTAAATAAGCACTTTTTAAAGTCAAAATTAGAGCTTTTTCAAAAGCCAAAAATTATAGTTTAAAAAAGTGATTTTTTTTAAAAATGTCTACCAAATCCAAACGGGACCTTAATGTTATAATACAATTTAATATTAAAATATATTTCGTGTATGAAAAATATTAGGATAAAATAATTATATATAATTTTCATAGTTATTTAAATAAAATTTGATTATTTTACTCAATTAAATATATAATTATAAAATAAAATTAATTTAATTATTTATTTAAGTAAGTGTATTTTTATCAATTTTTAACTGGAAAGGGTGTGTATGCTACAAATTTCAAATCACAGAAGCTTATTAGCTTAAAAAAATTTCATATGGAGTTATTAGCAAACTCGAGATTTCACATGGGTGATATATGCAATTTTTCCGTAAATAAAATAAGAGTAATGTTACATATACACTGAGTGTTACACGTTGGGTTACACATTACACTTGTGGATTTGCGAACGATGTGGCAAGTGGGCCATATAATGACATTATATCTGCAAGAAACAAGAACATATTCAGGTGTTTGAGAATTCTTTCAATATAAATGTTGGTGCTAAATTTAACGACCTGAAGTTGGTTACACGCGATTATAGAATCCCTAAAAAGCACTTTACATTATTCAATATCTTCCTACTAAGCACCATGATAACAAAATGTTGTTATTTTAAGGTAATATGCAACAAACATCCATCATGTTCAGGATCTCCAATAACTTTAACCATCACAGATGAGTGTCCTGGATCCTGCAACGATGTTCCATATCATTTTGATTTAGGCGAAAAAGCTTTTGGGCTCTTAGCAAAACATGGTCAAGAATACACATTGAGAAATGCTGGTATAATCGATATTGAATTTCAAAGGTACGTATATATATGTGTGTGTATACATGTGTGTGTGTACGCCACGAAGATCCAGGCCCGGACCTGGCATGAGGCGAGTGAGTCCACCGCCTCAGGCCCAGGTTCAAGAGAGGGCCCAAAAAAATACATAAACTATTATTAGTCAATGTGTGCAATAAAATTTTTTAAAATATCGTGATTTTTCCAAAAAAAAAAAATATATTGTCGGAAGTTCCTATCACATCACATGATAATTAATACAGAACAACTCTTGGGTTTCAAAACTTTTACCACTCTCTTTCATTATTAATTCTCGGATTTCATCGACTTACATGTTATTTTTATATTTTTTTCTCTAATTTTTCTGAATTTTTTAGGAATGTATGTGATATTTTTTTTATTCGTTAGCATGATTAGATACAATATAAGAAATTTCTTCAAATAATGCATTAATTTTCTTGAGTTTTGTATATTGTCAAATAATTAATGTTTTTGCTGATAAAACAACAAAGTATTATTTAAATGATTATTTATAATATTTTAGTTTTATTACTTAATGGCATTATAAAGTTTTTGAATATTATATGAATAAAACTATAAAATTTTGCATATTTAATTTTCAAAAACTCTCTTTAATAATTTTTAAAAAGTTGAAAAAAATTATTGTTAAGTTTGACTAAGGCCCCAAAAATAATAGGTACGGCACTGCGAAGATCTATGTTACAGTTACATATATTTTTTCAATATATATTTTGTTTCAGGGTTCCATGCAACTATAAATCAAATATAATGTTTAAAATCGACGCTCGGATCAAACCCCAACTACCTAGCATTTGTAATGGAGTATGTTAACGGAGATGGGGACGTTGGCGCAGTAGAACTACTGCCATTAAATTCGAAAGAGATACCAATGGAGCAATCGTGGGGCACGACATGGAAAGCGGAAATACCTGGAGGAGTAAAAGGTCCTATTCAGTGAAGATAACTACTATTGAATCAAGAAGATCAGTTGTTGCAAAAAATGTGATCCCCGTTAATTGGGCTCCTGGAAAATACTATCAGCCAATAAGGTTTTTTTTTTTTTTTTTTACAATAAATAAATGAGTCCTTAATTGTTCGTGTGAACAAGTATGACAAATTTTATAAAATAAATTAATTTCATTTTCCAATGATCTTAGGATAAATGATCAATAAATCCCTATCAACAAATTTGTCTTTGCCTTCAGTCCCCATGTCAGCAAATATTTGTTCTCACTCTCTGACAAAGTTCTGATATTTGTTTCAACTCCCTATTTGAGCACAAAATACGAAAATGCCTTTATTCTTTTGAAACCCAATAATACCCCTTATTTTTTAAAAATAAAATAAAATACTTACAAGACAATGTACAATAATATATATTTTTCCCTCATTCTTGTTGAAATTCTCCTCAAATTTATACACCAATCGTAAACGACTAATCCACCGATCACAATATTGCAGATCTGCTTCGAATCGGATTGAAGAAAGTTGCTAATCGTTGTGAATTATTTTTGGAACGTGAAAATCTTTTTGAAGAACCATTATTTCAAAAAATTTAAGGTACTATTTTAGGTTTTTAAAAATTTGCAGCAAAAAAATTGCATTACAGTATTTGATGTATTGTAATTATTTTTATCCTTTTCAATTGAGCGATTCTTTGAGATTTGTTATGGTTTTAGTAATTGTACTAAATTTTTGTGTCATCGTGTGAATTGTACAAATTTTTGGTTAATCTCCGGTTTTTCTGTCTGTGAGTGAGAATGAATCTCATTTACTGCAATTTTGAGAAAGAGCAGCTGAAATTCCTTTGTTGTTCTAGATTATAACGATTTAATTTCGAATCATAATGGTTTTAGTGATGCATTATGACTTAGATATTGATAATTTTTTATCATTAAAATAAAAATGAGTTGCTTGAATTTGTTATTGTGTACTGATTTTTTATGTGTCATGTGTTATATGAATGAATGAATGTTTTTCAATTTAGATCTTATTGTATTGAATGTAATTTTTTTAATAGCTTGATAATGAAATCTAGAAGTGATTCTTGTAATATTTCTTTTTTTGGTTGCTACAAGTAAAAGAAACAGGTTTTTGTGATTTCAATCTATATTGGATGTAGTTTGATGGATATTTTTGTGAGCCTGAGAACAATGTACTGAAATTTTATTAGAAACCATGATTATTTGATACGTATCTCCACTATCATCTGAGAAGTATTATATTTTCATATCAATGCACTCTATTCGACGAGTTCACTTTTTCTCGGACAGACATCCTGAGATTATCAAGGATATTGAACGACTATTTATGGGGAGTTATCATGCTTATTGTTTGTAACATTTAGTAGATAATTTTGTGAAGTTAATAATACTAAATTATTTATTATTCTCTAATTTTATTAAAATTTTCATACACGATTTTATCCTTTTAAGCTCAATATAAATTATTTTATTTTTATTTAGGTGTTGAGAAGTTACCGTCGACATAACAAAAAATATTGGGCTTCCATAATCAAGAAAGCAACGTATGCTCCATCTTTACTCTTGCACATGAGAAAACGGTTATGGAAAAAAATTGGCTCAAGCACGGACATTCAAGGAGATATATATGTTTCAGTGGAAGCATTGTTGGTTTATGTTTGATTTGATGATTTTGTGGAACACACTGTTGTTTTATATTAATTTGAGTTATGGTTGTAGTGTACTCTTATATATTGTATTTTCTTGTGTTGTCGTATCGTGCGAAGTTGGTTCGTAAGTTATAGTTTATTAAGAAGTTGTTTGGTCGGAACTTATTTTTTTGTTTAAAGATGATGATAGACACTTGAATGATGTGTACTTTTAGTGATTATTTATGAAATGTGTTTCTTGTTTAATTTAGTATTAATTTAAATTTCAATGTTTGATTTATGATTTGAGGCGCAATCAATGTTTGATTTATGATTAAGACATATTTTCTATGTAGTGATGCAGGGCAGATCATAATGATGTTTTTTTTTGTTTTATTGTTAAGGTAAAATATAATTTTATGATCATACATTAGATAGATTTTTTGTATTAAATGTACTACCATGAATACCACATATTAACACTTATGCGGCTGATCTCTATCTTTATATCCTAGAACTTTACACATTAGATAATAAATCCAAATCCGTCTATTCAATATACTCGATATTTTAATTTTAATTCATTTTAACTCGGGAATTTGAATCATATAGTGAATATGGAAGCAGAAACAAATAGATCAATACGTTAATAATCAGTAATCGATAATAATGAAATAGGTTAATGTTTGCAAATTAAAATTAAAATTAAAATTTAGCTTAAACTTTTTTTAAAGCCAATCTGGCAGCATAGAACTTTCCGACGATTGGATATATAATTTACACAACAAAATCAAGATAATAAAAGGTTATACAATTCGAAAAAAATAATCATATAGGAAATAAGATATTGCAGGTCAACGACACACATTCACGTAGAAAAAAAATCAATTGTTATCAAGTGCATTATCAAGATCATTAAAATAACATAACTCATTATCATTATTTTTATCAAAGATGTGAACATATAAAAAGATTAATGAGCTATATATCCATAAAAACAAATAAGTTAAATGACATACAAAATTTTCAAAAATAATACATGTTAACAATTTTGTTAAGCAATTTCGATCTTTTGTAAATATATTAACATAATTATATTGATTTAATTTATCTAAGTCATAGATCTAGCCACGTCTTAATCAATCTCTCAGAAATTTTCATCACTCAGGGAAAATTGTAATTTTGATAGCAAAAGGCCTAAAATTGTCTCAAAAACCAAAATGATATATATAATCGTTTTTTATAATTAATATTTTTAGATCAAATATAGTAATTGATTTTATTCGAAAATTTTTGTTTGAATTAGCTTGTACAAATGAAATATATATAAACATGGTATCATGTAGGATATGGAAATATATAAACTTGCTATGTTACCATAGATATTAATAAATCAAATATTTGTGTTTACATAAAAATATATTAACAACTTATTAAACTCAAAAAATTAAAAAATGCAAATAATAAGCAATTAATATGTCAAGACTCAAGATATGATGAGATAACTTAAATATATCAAAAAAATAATATATATTCATAATTTGCATTGAATTAATATACTTTAAAAATATTGAAAAATCTTGAATATTATTTAATCAAAATTCTTCAGGAATATTGATATAAGTTTGATCTTGAATCAATGGTCTTTGTTCATGGTGATAAATTTTAGATCTTAGATCAATATTTTTTGAAAATATCGATAAATATTAAATTATTGTATTATATTGATATATTTATCAAGATTATCAATGTAAAAACATGTTATGCTATTTGATCAGGAGCATCAACATAAACTTAAAAATATATTTTTTCAAGAGAATCAATATAAACACAAAATTTGTTCTACTTCGATAACATCAACAATCAATATTAAATTTACATATTGTTCTACTTCAGGAGCATTAATATATATAAAGCTAGAAGTATGAAACATCAAAATAAAATTTATGCTATTCGAAGAGCATCAATATAATATTTTAAATATTGTGATTCTCCAAGAGCATTCAAATAAAGGCGAGAATAAAATTATATTTAAGTTTTACTCGAAGAGCATTCGTGTTCAACTGTTATAAATTTAATATAAAATTAGATAAAAGAGAAAAGATGATATAAGAGAAAGGAGAATAATATTAAAATTAGATAAAAGAGAGAATAGGATATAAGAAAAAGGAGAATAAAAGATGTAAGAATTCAATTGTCAATCATTTTAATTAGGGCTAATTGTATCCACACCCCATGTGAAAAGTCTAAAAGACATAAAACATCCTGTGTAAAATTAATAGCATGTTAGACCCTATGTTTTAAAAAAATTAGCATAAAAACCCCTATGAGAGGGTATAAATGTGCCCGAGTTTGTATAACATAGGGGTGAAATGTGCTACATTTTAAAAAACTGAGGGATGCATTAACCTATTAATATTTTTTAGGGGATTTTATGATTATTAGACTTTTCACAGGGAAGATTAATGCAATTAGCCCTTTTAACTACACACAACTATTTATAAGATAAATATATTGTTATATAAAAATAATACTACAATCAAATCAATCACCTAAGAGTAACACTCCTGTGCAACGGTCTCATTCGTGAGACGGGTCAACCCTATCCATATTTATAATAATAAGTAATACTTTTGACATAAAATGTAATACTTTTTAATGGATAACCCATATAAGAGACCCGTCACACGAATATGACCCGTGCAACGGTTGCATACAAGTGTTTGCCATCACGTAAATATCATAATATATATATATATATATATATATATATATATATATATATATATATGCATAGTTGTTAGATTTCTATATGCTTATACAATCTAAACTATTGATTAAATATAGAAATTACGTTTGATGTTTAAGTTTATAGTTTTAAAAACATGTTTTGGAAAGAGATTTTTTGTTTTTTTAAAAAAACAACCAAACAAACAAATAGCAATAGAAAAAAAAAAAATACTTGAGAGTTGAGAATCTTGAGATATGTTCTTTTTTCTAATTGGATTTGGACGAGTAAAAGTTTCTCCAGGGACTGCAGAGGTAAAATAAATTGGAGGAGGTGGTGAGATATGTTCTTTTTTCAAATTGGATCTTGTGAGTTCTATATTTGTTTGGGTCTAGTAATTGGGCTATATATCTTTGTTTTGTTTTTTTTGCCCCCAATTTTCTTGTAATAACATTCTCATAAGTGGGTCTCATGTTTTCTTCTTAAAGAGATAAATTCTATTTTTTTAATTGAATAGAGTAATTAATTTAAATATTTTTAACGAGTTAAATAAATATTTAATTCATTTTAGAAATTATCAAGATCAAACTTAAACATGATCGAACTTTCTTTTAATCTGATTTCGAGTTCAAATTATTTTGGTCCATAGTTCGCGAGTCATCCATGAACTTTAATAATATATCAATATAATATAATTATAATTCATTGACTGGCAAACTTTAATAATATCTTAATAATATAATTATAATTATAATTCATTCACACATGGAATTACTTCTCAACTAATTTCTCTATAATTATATGTCTTTGGAAATTAAATTATTCTTGAGATAAGCCCACAAATTGGGACTTTTGAAATTTGATTCTTGGTGGTCCTCATTGTAGACAGATGCAAGCCACCAAAGTCCATAAATGGATACGATTTATATGTATCATGGTACTTATATTGTAGCATAGACATTGAATAATTTTAAAATGCTCCCCCTTACAAAAACATTAAATAATCAGCTCTTAATTAAATGACATTCACGCCGTCATTTCACCCTCTCATCAATTCAATTTGTTTGATCGTATATTATTCCACACACGCAACTATTTTTGGATCGGAAAAATCGTAAAAACCTAAAATTTTGATTCATAATAGATGTGATAAAGTGTACCATATAGGCTGCGTGTGGCACCGTTGACTGAGAATAAAAAATATCAAAGTTTTAACTATATAAATTATTTATTAATTAATTTATTATTAAAAGAGTCCGGGTAAAAGAGGATGAGTTGGTTCCCCCACAAAAACATGGTTTTGTCTATGCTAGCACATAAACAGTGCACATGTGCTGCATCCAAGGGCCCATATTTTTTGGGATTTAATATAATCTCATTTGAAATGAGATCATATCAAATCCCAAAAAACATGGGCCGTTAGATTCTCATTCGGGCGTAGCATAGACAAAACTAGACATGACAATGGGTCGGGTCTAAACCCGACCCCGCATTGAACCCGGCCCGGCGGGGCGGGTTTAGACCCGGCCAAGCAGATCCATATGTGGGTTCGGGGCGGGTCTCGGGGCTGGCCGAACCCGCCCCGCCAAAAATATATATTAAATATAAATATAAAATATATATGTATATATATATTAATAATATATAATTATATTATTTATATTACATAATCAATATTTTATCTCTAATTCGAGTTTATAATATTTTTGGATTTAAATAATTTTAATATATTATGATATTTTTAATATGAAAATATATTATTATGATTTTTTTTGTCATTAATTATTAATTAAATAAAAAAATGATATATTTTAACTTGTAGAAATATTTTTTTGTCCTAAATATTATTAATATAAATTTAAAAAATAAATTTAATGATGATTTGTTAATTTTTTAACTTATTTTATTTTTTATTTAATAAAATTTAAATTATGTTTAATTTGACGGATCCAACGGATCTAACCTGAATTGGATCCGCCGGGTTCGCGGGGCGGGACGAGCCACGGGTTGGCTGGGCGGGTCTCGGATTTGCCCGAACCCGAGACCCGTTGCCATCCCTAGACAAAACCCCAAAGCACATTAACCTAAAATCTTTTATTCTTACATAGTTTTGTGGCCCACAGCCTTATATTGTGTGTATGCATTGTATTACATTGCAAAAGTTGCTTTTGTATAAATTTTGTGAGGGTGGGGTTTTGCAATTCGTTTCGAACCAATCATATGACCTACCACGTGGCATTGAAGAAATTAGGGCAAAAAAAGGACAGATTTGGGGGTAGTTTTTTATTTATTATTTATTATTATTATTATTATTTTAAACTTTGGGTCCAAAATATCTATCTCCATATGATGTTACTTTTTTTTTAAAAAAAATTTCTTTTAGAGTTGATAGCATTTCGACATAATCTTTAAGTTATTGAGACATAACAACTCCAAAATTTCTCGATTAAGACATGGTTTAGTAAATATTGATCATAAAATAAATTGTAGATATCGACTAAGCTTCAAGGATGGATGAATTCTGTCCAAACGAGGTGTCATTATTAGTGTAAACTTGTATCCTTCAAGAACTGTTAGTACGTCTTATTAATCGAAATAAGTTAGATAAAATAAGTAAACATGCGACCAAATTGTCACAAGTTCAACTTGTGTATCTCACGATGTTTGTCTGATACGATTTAGTTAACTAGCATAATTTGCAAAATAAGAGTGGTACGTAGCATTCAAGGACGGATCTAGTTTAGGTCAGTCATAGGCTGTAGTCCACCCCAAATTTTTGTTATTAACTATGTATGTTTTTTATTTAGTCCACTAAAACTCACATTTTTCACACACAAAGCTCAGCCCATCATTTTAATTCTATGTATGTTTTTTACTTAGTCCACTAAAACTCACATTTTCCACACCCGAAGCCCATTTCATCATCTTAATTCTAGCGCATAACCTCATGTTATCAAATTTCATTTTTTTCTCAATTTTTTTTTATTTTTTTGGCAATTCTGGTCTATTTTTATGGGAAGTGCTGATGTGACACTATACACATCAACACTGCATTGTTTTCAAGTCATTGTAAATTCGAAAAAGAACTAAAATTGCAAAAAGCAAAGCTGACAGACTAAAATTGCAATATGACAACATAGATGACCAAAATCACAAAAAGACAAACATATGAGCTCAAAAATAAATTTTCTATTTTTTTAATAGTATAATGTAATGATATTTTTGTTATATATATATTACATTTTCTTGTAATAATCTATAATTTATCACATTAAATTCAAGCCCACCCCAACTCTAATTCTTGGATCCGTCCCTATAACATTGGCCTTGGATAAATGAAATGTTGGAGCAAATATCTCATCTTTCGTGCTTCATGGATATTCATGCAAAAAAAAAGAAAGATATATTGCAAGTAAAATGAACTCCTGAATCTATTTACCCAGCCACTGTTTCTTCTTTACAACCGTGATTGTTTGAGTGATAACTTGAAACAAAAAACTCGATAGATTTCGATTCAAAACCAAAACCGAAAACGATTTGTTTGAATGATAACTTGAAACCAAAAACTAGCTAGATGTCGATTCAAAACCAAAATCGAAATAAGTCGATTCCAAAATCAGAATTAAAATGGGAACCTATGATTTGGTATTGTATCTTTAAGATTAGGAAATAAAAAATGAAATGGTATGGAATTATTCTATGTTAAGTAAAATTATATTTCTATCACTATACCAAGTAGTCCGTAACAAGTATAAATTGAATATTGAGAAGCTTCACATGGCATGTGACCTTAAAAAAAATATTAAGATTTGTTAAGAACGACCAAGGACTAGTAAATAAATTTAAATAATTTGATTTATATAAATTAAATTCATTATTCAATCATGTTAGTTTTTTTTTTTGTTTCTTTTGTTTTTTCCCTCTCAAAATGAAACATATCATAATATCTATACTATCTAATAATACACAAAAACTCCTTAAAATAACTAATTTAATCATTTTAATATATGAAAAACAGATATTTTTTGTACAATAAAAATTATTATAACAATCTATTTTTTTAGCAATAACAATATATTTCTAGTAAAAATAGAAACTCTAAAAATAATTAAATATACTTTGTTAATCATAAATAATAATTTAAATATATTTTTTTAAAAAAATTAATTGCTAGCTCCCACCCCCACCCCCACCCCGCTTCCCCTGCCCTCCCTGTTCTCAGACAAATAATGAACTGTACCCAAACCACAACAAAAGAAATGCTAAAAAGCAGAATACAGTCTCTTCTTCCTCTCCACAAGTACGGC
Source organism: Henckelia pumila (assembly GCF_033568475.1). Lineage (NCBI taxonomy): Eukaryota > Viridiplantae > Streptophyta > Magnoliopsida > Lamiales > Gesneriaceae > Henckelia > Henckelia pumila. Next base: position 144,188,422 of record NC_133122.1, read on the forward strand.
TTGGAGATTTTTAGAGAGATCGACAGTAGAGAGAGCTTAAGTTAGAGCTAGATTCGTTCCCTATTAGCTTTCACAGCCTTGCAAAAACTCTTTTCTTTGTTCAGTAGATTCGACTATTTCGGCATTTTACTTGCACGCCAAGTGTTCGGGGCTGTGTTTCACAGGGAGGAGATGCCTAGGCCTGGTCCAAGACCGTATGAGTGCGTGAAAAGGGCTTGGCATAGCGACAGACACCAACCCTTGAGAGGATTGATTATCCAACAGATTTTCAGGTTCTGGGTTTTATTCTGCTTGGCTTGATTTTCTTGTTTGTTGAGGTAATTTTTTTTAGAAAAAATTTATTTCCCTGTTTTTTTTTAGCAGGCTTGTGCATGAAAATCATTGTGGTGCAACCAAGAAAAATAGAGAATGGCTGGAGAAGCTGCCTATTGTGGTCTTGAAATCAGAGGAAATTATGTACTCAAAAGCCAATTCCGAGGTTCCGTTATTTAGTTTTTCTTTTGATTTAATGCGGGTTGACTTGGATTTTTTTTGTTTTGGAAATTGGTGTTCAAATTGTGGTTCTCACCTGTGTTCATATGATGTTCTAGGCTGAGTATTCTAATCTTGAGACGCTCTGGGACCGGGCTAATGAAGCTATTGATACGATCATTAGGAAAGAAGAGAGTACAGAGACTGGAGGGCTCTTGCCTCCTTGCGTTGAAGGTGCTCATCTTTTTCCTTTCCTATGAACATATTTGGCTTTTAGTCACAGTCGATTCTGATAGAGTTTTGCTTGTTTGTTTGTTTGTTTGAATTCTGGATTATTGCTATTTTAAATGGTTATTTGAATTATTTTAAAGTGGGACAGTAATGTGTTCTGATATAAAATGAACTGTGTGTTCAGCTGCACTTAATTTGGGATGTGTTCCAGTAAGAGCGTCGAGAAGCCAAAGGAACAATAACCCGAGACCTTACCTCCGAGCAAGAAATCAAGAATCATTTGACTTGTCTCCAAATGTTTCGAATGAGAATACCACCGAGCACCATTCTATACATATACCTCCACAAACAGCCAATATCCCAATGTTCAAGAAACCGCCTAATGTAGATTCTCCACGTTTAGTTTCAGAGTCTAACAAGTGTCTAACTTTAGATACTAACAAAGGCATTGCTTCTTCGTGCCAAAAACTTCCCGGTATTGGGAATAATTGGTGTAGTGAATTGGGATCTAAAAATGTGGTCAACTTCGGTTCTGTATATCCCTTGTGCTATCTTGACTTCAAACCAGAAGCTTCTCAGTTGGTCTTCCAAGAACCGAAAAAATCTGATGCTATAATCTTTGGTGTTCCTATTTTTTCTTCGGTTGCTAAACCTGCTGAAATCGGAAGCTTGCAAAATCTGTTCCCTTATGCTGAAGATTCAGGCATTACCGGAGGAAGTTTGCAGTCAGATCCAAAGGACAACAAGGGAAAGGAACCTCAAATAGGGTGTGACTTGTCCTTGACATTGGGTCAGTTTTCAGGGTCAAACTCGAGCAGGGAAAAGTTTCCTGGTTGTGGAACCGATGGTAGTGTTTGTAGAGTTTCTCAGGGCGAAGTCCGGCCCGACTTCAAGGAGTTCCATTTCTTTCCTGTAGAATCCGCCTCGGCTTATGATCCATCTGTGCAAAGTAGTGGTAATCGGAATCACGAGATTGAAAATCCCAAGGGGGAAAAAGTTTCTAGAAAGCGCAAGCTACCCGTTAGTGGAGATGCAGACCACGAGCTATGTTTCTGGTCACAGGATTATATTACTAACCAGTTTGATGGTCGAATGAAAAGACCAGGATTGTAGACAATTGCTTCATTTTATGCGGCATAATTATTTTTTCGAGAGAAAAAAGGAAATATTGCGAATGCACTATAGTTTTTTGTCGAGCCCTTTTTGTGACTCATTCTTCAAGCTATAAACTAGATATAACTCGTGAACGAGGGGCCTGAACGCCTGATTTCGTCCGTATTAGGAATATGAACAGTTTTTAGTCCATCCAGAAATTAATAACCATTATTGATGAACATATCAAGCTCGCCATGCCTTTGTACATGCAGGAACTTCGATGCTACACTTCGGATAGTGTGGAAAGGGGGAAAGTCTATGCCCTTGGGGTGACGTGGCAGAGTATGTGGGGCCCACTGAGTTTAACCAATCATACTCTGCCACGTCAGCATAGACTTTCCCATGGAAAGGATAGATCAAATTTTATTTTATTTATTTATTTTTTTTTTTTGTGATGAGATGGGCTCTACCTGAACGGTAGCGTTGAACAAGCTGTATAAGTACATGGTTGCATGTGATAAATCAGCTCGAGGTATGTGTACCGCTGACACCTACAATCTCGAAGTTCTTAGCTCCAAGAGGGATAATTTCATTCTACTTTTACATTATGTTACTCCGAAAGAGTCGATGCTGGCATCAGGGTAGTCAGATCAACGGCCTGGATCTTGTTTGCAGGTCAAATCATTTGCAGGTTTGACCTGCAACAAGATCTGGGCCGTTGCTACCCCACCCGGGCACTACCCGGGTGGGGTAGCATCGACTCTTCCATGTTACTCAATACTGCGTCTGCTTTCATAAACGGCATGATACACTGGAGACCAAAAAAAAGAAAACGCTATGACGAGATTCCACTCACAATGACAACCGAAGTTTGCCAACATCTTCTGCAAACATCATGTAAATGTAAAGATAGTTGCCATAGATTATGCGTGTTGGTGATCATACCGAATCATTATTTTTCGTCGTTTGGATCGTACCGTATGCTTTATAATAATAATTCATAATAATTCAAGTTCGTGCAATGCCATGTGATCAATGCCAAGTTTGTGGAAACAATGGTGTACAACTTATATGTGATGTACCATATCTTTTAAGCTTCCGGGGCATGGCCTTTCCATCCATTAACTAATTGAGTCCTTTGATTTCTTCCCATCTCTCAAAGCCCTTGTCAACTAACATTTTTTTTTTTTAAAGAATTTGTCAACTAACATTAACACAACATTAATGAGAAATAAATATACATAATGACTTTGGAGGGATATATTAAATCAGTGGAATGTACAAAAGGGAAGCAGGATACATACAATAGGGGTCATATGCAGGTTGAATTCAATGGATGTGATATTTGATAGGATCATTAACACCAACATCGGTTACACATTAAGGACTTGAGACTGTCCAAAAAAATTTCCCTGGAGAGAGGCAGGCAGTGGTCCCTTGCAAAAATTCATGCCTCGGGGGAAGACATCCTTTTGAATTGATTGGCATGTGGCCTCATTTAATGCCACTTCATCTTCCGCCAAACCTTGTCTTATTAGCCAACCAAAACCCCCGCTACTAGCATGTAGTGGGTGGGAAGTTTTGGAGATTGATTCCCACTCGAAATGCATTTGAAATTTGGCTTCAAGAAGATGGTCGTAAATTCGAAACATTTTGGTCGAGACGTTACATATCAAAGTAGATAAATAGTCTTGGTTAAATATGAAAACGACGTTAGTTTGTTAAAATATGTATATGATATTAAGTGTAGGACCACATGTTTTTAGTTAGTAAAAGTTATTTTTTTCTTTTAGGAAAGAAAAAAATCCAAGCTTGAGCTCAAATTTTGAAAACGACTAACATTTGACTTCATTCAGTTTGTTGGCACCCCTACTAACCCCTACCTATCATTCAGGTTAAGCCAAATAATCCTCTAATCTCCCATGGGTTAGTTCCTTTTAGGTAAACGGAAAGCCGGCACGAGCAGGAAGATTGAGCCGGCAAAGCTAGCCCTGAACAGGACTTGAACACCCAGATTTTTTTGAGGAAGCTAGTGATGATGTATTAAGCTTTAGTGAGGATCTCCTAGTGTTGAATCGCCAACCTTTGGTCCAGTTACAATTGGTATCAAGGACCCGAAAACATGATCAATGGAATGGACAATAATACGTGTTTCTGACTCAGTTTTTAAAAGTAAGCACGCGAGAGTCAGGACAGTCACGCCCACTCACAACTAGCACTTCCCAAAAGGCAGATGCTGCTCCACCACAAGGCAAGTTCTACGTGCGAACTACTCGCTCCGTCACCGCCTACAACACTTTCTAACATGCGAGTTCCATTACGCTAAAGGAAACAATGTCGAGTGGGCTACAAAAACATAGCTAGAAATATGGATTCAGTGCTCTTGCATGCGTAGGTTGCAATAGAAACCGTGCAATTCAAAAAAGATTCACTCGGATAAAGAATAATCGAGTATATAATGGAGGGCTATATAGTTAGAAGTCATATGAAGCACCCTTGGAATCTTTCCAAGTTAAATTCATCAGCACGAGATATGTTAGGAAATGAATCATTTCCTAATCCGTAACAGAAATCCAGAGAAGATGTAATTTTGACAAGATCAAAGTGAGAAGATGAAATTAGCCAGGCAAAGAACACCAGAAACATAAACCAACGACTTATTTCAAATATCAAATAAGTACTGCTGAGATAATTAAAATGATCAGCAGATTATAATGCGTATACAGACAATGTAGCCATCACCCTAGAGAAGTAAAAGATATTTAGAAACTGCCCGAGAAATCGAAGTCATAATCTCAGAAGCAGAAGTATTAATGTCAAAGTGATAGCAGAGATGGAGGAATATGATTCGAACAACTTTCCGGCACGAAACTCCTGAAGGATTGAAACAAACACAAAGTGGAAATGTGATCAGAAGGGTCATAGAACAAACAAAACTAGAACAAAAGTAGCAAGTCTAGAATTCAAAGCTACATAAATCTTAACAAACCTGTTTCAACTCACCTACCAGAATCCCTGATTACGATTGTCATCAATAGGCAAAATTTATGGATTTTACATGGAATTTGTAACCATATAAACTTTTATTGTTCAAATATATGCGGACTTCTATCAATTGAATAATAACACAACGTGAATTGAACACCAAATCTAGCAAGGCAACATCAAACTAGAAAGCATTCTATCTGCTGTACACTAGTAAAATTATCCATGCAATGGCTCACCATGAATACCAAGTATTTCTATGCAGTATGAACATATCAATAAATTGGTTTTGCAAGAATCACACTGCACAAGAAATCGACAATATTTTAGGTGGAAAATATAAGTAGATACAACACCTTGAAGGACAATCGAGAAGAAACAGCAGACGAAGACTTAAGTCCAGGAAACCCAATATCATAAGAGATACTCCCATCAGCTTTAAACAGCCCATAATACTTCTCAGAACCGGCCCCTTGTTTCGAATCCTCATTAAATAATGCAAATATGTATGCTTTCAGCATCCTTTTTGGTCTAAATGGAGTTCCTTTCCTCTTGGCAAGCCTCTTACGTAAGTTATAATTGTAGGTCCTTGCATTGCTTTGTGTAGCAGCAGGTTCGTTTTGATCACCATGCGAAGCCCAACCAGTCTCCGTGATTATAACTTCCATTTTTTTGAACCCTGCATCCTCTAAAGCAACATAAGCAGAATCAACCTGCGCATCAAGCATGTTGTCATAGTGAAGCTTCGTTTTTTCATCATATATTCCCTCTGTTGCCTGAAATAGAGCATAATTTATGTCGATCGTATCCGGATTATAAGTATAAGCCAAGAAGGGGTAAGCATTTAAACAGAACGGAGAGCCTATCTGAGAGAAAAACTCCAAAAGAGGTTTCATAAACTGTACAACACTCTCTTTAAAAGTACACGAAGAGGGAGGATACGAATTCACAAAAACAGCCTGAGAATGAGCAGTAGAAATCTGAATCACGTCGTCTATTCCAAGACTCTTAGTGGCATTGTATATATTTTTGGCAGCACCTAATAAAGATCCAGAAAGGTCATTATCGTTTCCCAAAACTTCATTCCCAATCGCAATCCCGACAATGTGTGTTTCGGGTAGGAATGCCATAACATTGTCTTTGACCCAAGTTAGAGCATGATCAGCATGAGCACTCATATCTTTCACAAATCCATTTGGAAGTCCTATTACCAACTCAAGCCCGGTATCTTTAAACGCATTTAGAACACTATGATCTGCATCGTATATTCTGACATTCTTGATCTTTGCAGCTCTAAGTAGCGAAACCACTTGGTCGGGTGAAGGGATATTGTCTGCTATTCTACCATAGTTTATTCCATAGGTTCCAGTGAATGCTGTTGCCGTTGATTTTTCTGAAAGAATAAAGTGAATATATGAAGTATTGAAGAGCTTGAAAAAAGGCATTTTAAAACGAAATGGCGCAAATTTTGCATATGTACATGGTCTTGTGACTAACTACACCATAATCTACGCATAAAAGTTTATAGTTACATCGGTATTTCATCCCTGTAGGTGTGCGGCCAATCAACAGTCTTGAAGACAGTTGGCACCATATACTTTGCAAACTAATTTTAAGGAAAAATTTATGTACATATACGTGCGACCATGTAGCAGTACTGGTGGATGCCAGAATACAAGATTTAAAAATTCAAAATTCAAAATTATAAGCAGAATTAACAATTCCTGTCGCGTAAAACATAAATTAACCATCTTTCTTGAAAAAGTGATCCAAGAGAGAAACCCAACTCAGAATAAATAGTAATTGACACAAAGATCCCAGAAATCACGCAACCCAACGAAAAAAAATACAGAGTGATGAAGAGAAACAAGTAGTTACCATTCAGACTAGAGAAGAAAATCAAGAACAAAAACGGCAGAACCCTCATCGCTTCCGCAAATTCTCCCAGTTCATTCAAATATAATAATTCTTGTAATCCTCCCTCTTACGCAGAAATCCCATCACCGACCCTCAAAATCTCCTCCCACATGTCGTAAATCAAAATATCAAGTACAGATGCTTCTCCAGGTGGAAATTTGACGCAGAAACGGCCACGACGGCGGGCGGCGTCCGTAGAGGCGGCGGTGCGAAGGGTGATTGGAGATGGGTTTTGGCTGCCGTCTTTTGAAGAAGTTGATTTTTCAGTGACGAATGAAGGAAGAAACTTGTAATTAGCAGTCAATAATGGCGTACGTGTACCCATGATTTCCTTAAATAAGATTGTAATATATACTAATGTGTAATATTAATATTAATCTTTTTATAAAGTAAATTGAAATCTGAATGGAGTTCGACACCTCATCTCTTAAATTTAGAACGAAATTTCGAAAAATTTCGTACTTTTAATTCTGAAATCAAAATATCGAATTTGTCTATGTTAAATTTGAAACACAATTTCAAATAATGATGTGATCTTAAAGAAAATTTGAATTTCTAGGTCTTATTATAATAAAATCACTGCTAAAAAAATTCACTACTAAAAAAAAAAATTTGAATTAGAGACTTGGAGTGATTCTATTGTCTACATAATGTGAGTGTGTGTTGACGTAATCAAATTGTGATCACACTCAGCTTTACTTTAATTGTGACCATTTTACATGTCATGTTGCTATTTTTACTTCCGGCACCCGCTTCGATATAAATTCATATGTGTTAATCCATCTATCATCTGCTCATTAAATACTTTTTAAATTTTGTTTTCAATGTTAAAATCAATATATTTAAAATAAATAATATTATCGTTTTTAAATTAATTTAATTTCAGTTTTGAGATTTAAATTTTATTTAAATCCCAAATTTATATAACTTTTTTAATTAATTGAAAGAGCGTGCGGATCTTTCAGAAATTTTTGATATATATATATATATATATATATATATATATATATATATTTAGTTAAATGTAAAGAGACAATTTTCTCATAATTTTTTTTTTAAAAATAATTAAAATTAAGCACACAAATGGCTGTATAGGTTAAAAAATATAGGGAGTTGATATTTACACTCCATTTTGTATTATTTACACTCCACTCATGTATAAAGTGGAGTGAAAACTTATTCACAAATGAAGTGTAAATAAAAAAAAATGAAATGTAAATATCAAGTCTCATATATATATATATATATTAAAGTTAAAAATGGAGGAGGCGTGAGGTGGGACAGCTTTGGATTTTCGGACTTGGAATTGATTTGTATTCTAATATTTAGTAAATTATATATATTTTTAACTTTCGGATTGATAAATAAATAATATAAAAAAAATTTGGTGATTAAAATACTTATATTTTTAGAGAGGAGAAACAAAAGTATTGTTGATTAGAGAAAATTATTTCATAATGCATATATAGATAAACGCAAAAACATAGAGTCTTGTTCCTTTTTATATTACTATTATTATCATTAAAAAATACCTTTTCTACATAAAATTAATCAATAATGCATAAAATACTTTTTGGCGATTAAATTACTTTTTCTACATATCAAATTACATTTTTTTTGTAAAAACATTTAGAAACATAATGGCCTTGTTCGTTTTTTTTAACTATCATTTAAAAAATGACTTCAATTGTAAAAGTGTCCCTTAATTTAATTTAAAAGGATTAGTTGTAAAGCGGAAACGCCGGAAAGGCAGTAAAAAGATAATAATAATAATAATAATAATAATAATAATTATTATTATTATTATTATTATTATTATTAATGGCTGTATGTTTTCTTATCTTACGTTCTTTTTTCTTCTTCTTTTCTTTTATTTTTTTTTCTGACGGTTTATCTTACGTTCTAAGCTTCATTGATGAATTAAGTTTTTTCCAAAAACAAAAAAGTGTTTCATTGAATGAAGTGGACTATGCCAAATATTGTTATCAGAATTAAATAATTGATAAAGCCAATTTAGATGCATTTAAATAAATCGATGTGGTTTAAAAGTTTTTTTAAAAAAGAAAATCCGTGTATAAAATTTACAATTATTAAGCAAAAAATAAAAAATAAAAAATACGTGGTACTGCAGTAAAATTAAGAAATTGATAAGCCCTTCTTTGTATTAGATAACACAAATTCTATTTATTATATTTGTTGGACTTCCTCGTATATATATAAAGCATTCAATTTATTGAAATTTAGGTAAAAACCCAAAAAAAAAATATAATATTTTGATAATGGTTATTATTAACGAACAAATCATCATTAATTTCGAGTAAACATAGACAATAATTTCATATAAATTTCAACCTTGTAATTAGTGCAAATTATTATTGCATAAATGATGTAATCATGACTTGGAAAATGGTTGAATTGATCGGGATAACCACTCAAATTATTAATAAAAGCATAGTCCATAGATGCCATTCCTCTGAACTTTTTTTTTTTTTTTTTTTCATTTTATAAAATCCAACAAAATCTTGTAAAATTGTTTTTATATTTTAATTTAAGCTTTGAAATTTGATTTAATTTTCTAAGACATCGTACATTTTATCCCTTTTAATTTTACTTTATGACATAAGTGTACACGTTTTCTTTCAAGTTATGGAAAATTTTGCCATTTGGTCTTATTATATTTTTTCGTTTCGTTTCGTTTTTTTTTTTTTTTTTTTTTTTACCATGATCATCTATATTAAAATTGATTTGAAAACATAAGATTGATTTGAAAACATATAATATTAAAATAGCACATAGAAAAATATACATTATAAAAAATGTAATTTTCCCTAAATATTTGATTATAAATTGTACATTGATGATTTATGTGTACAGTGTACAAATATCTATTTTAACTTGATACGTCCTACTTTAAAGCATGTTATTTTTATTTATTTATTTTTGATGCATCCTACTTTAAGTTATGTTCTTTGAGTTGGCTAGAACGTACGAAAGCTCCTTTAATATTAAAAAATTAGTTAGTAAAAGTCGTTGTTATTATAATTGTTAACTAATAATATTAGACAAAAGCCTAAACTTTATGAAATACTTTTACTCGATTGTGCGTGTCAATTGCTACGTGGTTAATTTGTAAATTGGGGAATTTATATGTTGTAAAACAATGGTTCGTTGGGAATAATCACCGAATTTTATTATAATATTTTTCATAATGATTCTTTGGGGGAATAATCACCGACTTCGAGAAAATACGATTTTGCACTTTTTTCGAGGTTTCATCGATGATGATGGTTTTGTAACACCAGAGTCCGGACTATTAGGGTAGTGAAGTGGGCCTGATGTGGTGATCAGGCTAATGGAGGTAATATATGAGCTGTCATTCCTTAATCAAGATGATCTGCACACCAAGGAAGGGAATAAAAAGCACGTTAGTGGGGCGCCGGAGGGGTTTCCGGCGGAGCCACTTCGATGCTTAAGTTAGACTTAGAAATAGAGTGGGCTTTTTAGAGAAATGAGTATAGTGCTTTAGAAGTTTAGATGAACATACCTCTACCATTATCTGTGACCAGGTATTTATAGGCCTTGGAGTGAGAGTGTCACTCCGCAATTCCAGGGTAGTGGTCACGATCTGGATCGTGGGTGCGGTAGTTGCCCACGTTTGCCTGTCACGCACGATGAACCCAGAAAGCTCGGGTTTATGATAATCATGGGGATCATGCCCCTAAAACACGGGCCTTATCTAAGTCCTGCAGACCTGGTTTCCCGAGCTCCTGAGGCTCTGGCCTGCCTTAATACGGCCCTGCCACTTCGGGGCATTCGTGGCCCTGCATCCCTGGCTTACCGGGGCATCACTACTCATCCCAAAAATAGTCGGGCTAGAGTCTTACTCGCTGTCCTGACTTACAGTTCCGCCACCCTTGCTTTAATACAACCCTGTAATCCCTGACTCTTTATGTCTATGCCCCCCGTGGCATCACTACTCATCCCAAAAATAGTCGGGCTAGAGTCTTACTCGCTGTCCTGAATTACAGCCCTGCCCCTGGCTATTCAAGGCCTTGCTACCACGGCCTTCCTGGGGTATCCCCCATTAATGTCCAAAAGTTATAGGGCTGACGTTAACCCTAGAATTTGAAAAGACGGGCAGGTGTCAGAGGACGTTACCTGTCCTTTCGACTGCCCGCGTCATCTTTACGCTGCCCGGTTCAACTTCCCAAGGTCACCCTTACCCTTCGATCATCTTTTCATCTACGGCCAGAATTAAAGCTCTTCGCCTATAAATACTAAACCCCTTTCTTCACTTTTTCTTTACTTTCCCAGTTCACGTATTCCTTCCCTGCTTCTAAGCTCCTCCGGCTCCGGCGACTCCGCGTAACAAGCTTGCTTTCTTCTGTAAGTTTTCTGTCTATCTTACCTTAAAGTTTCCTTGTCCCTTGAACATGTCAAATTCCACATCTTCAACCTCCGGTGCCCACGTTCGTGGCTCCTCTGATATAGAATCTGAGGCCTTACGCCACGATTCTCCCCCTCCTGTTACCTCCCATGTCCAATCCACAGTAGCCCCCTCCTCATCTCGTCCGAAGAAGGCTAAAATCGGGCCTTCTAAGGACAAGGGTAAGGCTAAAATCTCCGACTCTGGGCCTCTCCTACCTTTGCCCAAACCAAACCCCGAAGGTCCCTGGTTCTCCCACTTTACCAGTACCCTACGCCCGAAATCCATAGAGGAACTTAGGGTTATGGGTAACATTCCTCCTGCGTACTCTATTCTCATTTCGGGGCCCCTAGTCCGGGCTGACCGGCCGCCCGAGGGGTTCTATACCTTCTTCAGGGAACAGCTCAGGAATGGGCTTCGTTTCCCTATTCATCCCTTTTATTACAAAATTGCTTCTTTTTACAAGGTTCCCTTGAACCAATTTCATCCCAATGCCTTCCGTATGATGGCTGCCACTTACGTTCTTTTCAAAGCGAACAACTTAGCCATCACCCCTCTCATCTTTCACTACTATTATGCCTGCCGTTTCACTAAGATGGCTTTCTCTTTGAATGCCCGGCAGAATGCCCGGTTTCTAGATGATACCCCTTCCTCTTGGAAGAGATGGAAAGAAAGATTCTTTTATATTCAACTCCCTGGTGCCCGAACCAGACCTACCCAATTCTTGACAGCCCTTCCTCTTCAGCCTGAGCTCCCTAAAAATTATAAGTTGGAGGAACCCTACCTCCGATCCCAAGAGCTAGTGGAAAACCAGAAGTTTCCTTCAGCCCCTCTCCTGGAGGAAAAAATTTTGAATGACTACGGGCTGGGTGCCCGGGTAACGGATCCGGTTGACCGGATTATTGATGAATATGATGCCTCGGCCCCAGTCTCTGGTATGCTTTACTGTTACCATGTATTTGATTCTCTTACATGCTGTGTCTAATGTACCGATTTCTATTATTTTTGCGCAGCATCCCCAGCCCCGCCTAAGAAGAAAAAATCTCGACTGATGAAGCAGACCTTTGCTCAGAAACGGGCAGCCGAGAAGGCAGCTGCCCGGGAAAAAGAAGAAGCCAGGGCTGCAGAGGCAGCTAGAAAGACCCGAGTCCTTCAACTAGCGGAGGAACGCAGGGCTCAACAAGCCCTAGGTCAGGAGGCTGCCACTGCCGTTGTCACCCCCGAGGTCTCCGCTCCTTCACCTTCTGCTGTTCCCTTGCCAGTTCCATCTATGGAGGCAGGGGTGACGAATGATCAGGCTCCTTCTACTGCCGGTCCCTCCTCTCCTTTGACGCGGAAGAGGAAGGCCATATAGGAGCCAGACATGGTCATACTTAGTGACCCAGAAGAGGTGGCTCCTTCCTCTCCCTCTTTCCCCCCCTTGGCCCCCTTCTACCAGGCTGCCCAGAGATCTAGTCCCTTTGGTGCGAGGGAAAATATATTCCAAGCCGGGGCCTCTGGCCGGGGAGTACGGATACTGAAGGACCTCTTGACTTCTGTGGAGCAGCTCCACCTCTACAACCAAAACCCGAACGTGAAGTATTTTGAGGGCACCAACCGGGTTATATCCGTAAGTTTACTTCTCCTAGCCTCAAACGTGTTCTGTTTTCTATTTCTAATACCTCTGCTTTCAGGGACTGCATATGCTGGTGGACAGCTATGAAGACGCGACCAGATTTGGTCGGATTGAGACTGATCGGGCACACGTAGAGGCTGAGAAGTCTCGGGCTGCCGCGGAGTTGATCAAAAAACTGGAACATGACTTGATGATGGCACAACAAAGTCATGATCAAGCGGCGTCTAGCCTCCGTTCAGCCCTGGAGGCAGCCGAGCAAGGTCTTCACTCTGCTCAGCTAGATCGTGCCCGCTCTGAAGCTGATCTAGGGCAGGCTTGAGATGCTCTAGCCACCACTACAGCTGAGTTGAGGGCGGCTGAGAACCGAGCTGCAGAGGCTCAAGCTAAAGCAGCCAGTACGAGGGATAAAGCGGAGAAAGCAGTGTCAGCTCTGGAAACTCGCCTGAAGTCAGAAGAAGAGCTTAAAGCAGCTTTCCTATCTTCTACTGAGTTTCAAGAGGCAGTGGTGGACAGATCGTACACCTTTTTCCAGGTCGGATTTTACAAATGCCGAGATCAATTCGAGGAAGCTGGCCTATGGTCTTCTGACAAGAGAGATTTTCCCGACTTGGATAAGGCCATCGACTCCCTCCCCGCCACCCAAGGAGCTGAAAATGCGAAGGCTGCCCCGACTCAGACAACTGCAGATGCCGGTCCCTCTAATAATCCCGCACTTTGAATTATTATTTGTAATTGGGCCGTAGGAGCCCCTCCTCTCGTAATCCTTTGTCAATGTAACTCATCTGTTCTTGTTATCCATTATTTAATGCCTTATATATAAATAAAAGAGTAGGTAATGCCAAGGGCTTATACATGCCTTGGGCTTAAGATAGGTGCCGGGGCCTGGAACCTCCCGGGCTTATATAATGCCAAAGGCTTATATATGCCTTGGGCTTAAGATCGGTGCCTGGGCCTGGTACTTTCCGGGTTTATATAATGCCAAGGGCTTATATATGCCTTGGGCTTAAGATGGGTGCCGGGGCCTGGAATCTCCCAGGCTTATATAATGCCAAGGGCTTATATATGCCTTGGGCTTAAGATGGGTGCCGGGGCTTGGAACCTCCCGGGCTTATATAATGCCAAGGGCTTATATATGCCTTGGGCTTAAGATGGGTGCCGGGGCCTGGAACCTCCCGGGCTTATATAATGCCAAAGGCTTATATATGCCTTGAGCTTAAGATCGGTGCCTGGGCCTGGTACTTTCCGGGCTTATATAATGCCAAGGGCTTATATATGCCTTGGGCTTAAGATGGGTGCCGGGGCCTGGAATCTCCCAGGCTTATATAATGCCAAGGGCTTATATATGCCTTGGGCTTAAGATGGGTGCCGGGGCCTGGAACCTCCCGGGCTTATATAATGCCAAGGGCTTATATATGCCTTGGGCTTATGATGGGTGCCGGTGCCTGGAACCTCCCGGGCTTATATAATGCCAAGGGCTTATATATGCCTTGGGCTTATGATGGGTGCCGGGGCCTGGAACCTCCCGGGCTTATATAATGCCAAGGGCTTATATATGCCTTGGGCTTATGATGGGTGCCGGGGCCTGGAACCTCCCGGGCTTATATAATGCCAAGAGCTTATATATGCCTTGGGCTTAAGATGGGTGCAGGGGCCTGGAACCTCTCGGGCTTATATATGCCAAGGGCTTATGATGGGTGCCGGGGCCTGGAACCTGCCGGGCTTATATAATGCCAAGGGCTTATATATGCCTTGGGCTTATGATGAGTGCCGGGGCCTGGAACCTCCCGGGCTTATATAATGCCAAGGGCTTATATATGCCTTGGGCTTAAGATGGGTGCCGGGGCCTGGAACCTCCCGGGCTTATATAATGCCAAGGGCTTATATATGCCTTGGGCTTATGATGGGTGCCGGGGCCTGGAACCTCCCGGGCTTTATATAATGCCAAGGGCTTATATATGCCTTGGGCTTAAGATGGGTGCCGGGGCCTGGAACCTCCCGGGCTTATATAATGCCAAGAGCTTATATATGCCTTGGGCTTATGATGGGTGCCGGGGTCTGGAACCTTCCGGGCTTATATAATGCCAAGGGCTTATATATGCCTTGGGCTTAAGATGGGTGCCGGAGCCTGGAACCTCCCGGGCTTATATAATGTCAAGGGCTTATATATGCCTTGGGCTTATGATGGGTGTCGGGGCCTGGAACCTCCCGGGCTTTTTGCCGCTTGTAATTCAGTGGCAAGGGTTCCTCTATCACCTCCTGTGAAAAAGGGCAACCCGGAATTTTGATAGGGCAAGCCATTTTGGAACCCCCCTCCTCCAACTTCTGTACCTTCCTCCTGAGTTCATGCAACTCATCCGCCATGGACGGCTGTATTGAGTGCATCCAAGAGCTTTCTTCTTCTTATCCTTCTCGAACCTGGGCAGTAGGGTTTGGATTACCCTGATTCCCTTCTTCCTCCACTGTTATGTCCTTTGATTGTGGCTGCTTTGCAGCTATCAACGACTTCCGTACCACATCTTGGACATATGATTCGAACTGCTCCACGGGAATGGTAATATTCCATCCTGGCTGGTGGTCTCCAGGTGATGTTTGATCATGAGAAGCCATATCTACGTCTATAGAACAAGCTTTCCCACAGAAGGCGCCAATGATGATGGTTTTGTAAAACCAGGGCCCGGGCTGTCAGGGTAGTGAAGTGGGCCTGAAGTGGTGACCGGGCTAATGGAGGTAATATATGAGCTGTCTTTCCTTAATCAAGATGATCTGCCCACCAAGGAAGGGAATAAAAAGCACGTTAGTGGGGCGCCGAAGGGGTTTTCGGCGGGGCCACTCCGATGCTTAAGTTAGACTTAGAAATAGAGTGAGCTTTTTAGAGAAATGAGTATAGTGCTTTAGAAGTTTAGATGAACATACCTCTACCAATATCTGTGACCAGGTATTTATAGGCCTTGGAGTGAGAGTGTCACTCCGAAATTCCAGGGTAGTGGCCACGATCTGGATCATGGGTGCGGTAGTTGCCCACGTTTGCCTGTCACGTACGATGAACCCGAAAATCTCGGGTTTATGATAATCGTGGGGATCATGCCCCTAAAACACGGGCCTTATCTAAGTCCTGCAGACCTGGTTTCCCGAGCTCCTGAGGCTCCTGGCCTGCCTTAATACGGCCCTGCCACTCCGGGGCATTCGTGGCCCTGCACCCCTGGCTTACCGGGGCATCACTACTCATCCCAAAAATAGTCGGGCTAGAGTCTTACTCGCTGTCCTGACTTACAGTCCCGCCACCCTTGCTTTAATACAACCCTGTAATCCCTGACTCTTTATGTCCCAGGGGGGCAGGGCCACGAATGCCCCGGAGTGGCAGAGCCGTATTAAGGCAAGCCAGGAGCCTCAGGATCCCGAAAAACCAGGTCTGCAGGACTTAGATAAGGCCCGTGTTTTAGGGGCATGATCCCCACAATTATCATAAACCCGAGCTTTCCGGGTTCATCGTACGTGACAGGCAAATGTGGGCAACTACCGCACCCACGATCCAGATCGTGGCCACGACCTTGGAATTGCAGAGTGACACTCTCACTCCAAGACCTATAAATACCTGGTCACAGATATTTGTAGAGGTATGTTCATCTAAACTTCCAAAGCACTATACTCATTTCTCTAAAAAGCCCACTCTATTTCTAAGTCTAACTTAAGCATCGGAGTGGCCCCGTCGGAAACCCCTCCGGCGCCCCACTAATGTGTTTTTTATTCCCTTCCTTGGTGTGCAGATTATCTTGATTAAGGAAGGACAACTCATATATTACCTCCATTAGCCCGGTCACCACGTCAGGCCCACTTCACTATCCTGATAGCCCGGGCCCTGGTTTTACAAAACCATCATCAATCGAATTTTTAGGTGTCTTTGAAATGGTTATTTTGGGTTAATTTCATAAATTAAATTTATGTGTGAAGAATCATTAATGTACCGACCAATTTGTACACCAAAAAAATAAAAATAAAAATAAAAACTAAAACTCACTGCTGGCATTTAGTGAAATTCTTAAGTTGGTCTTTGTAATTGTACAAGTCACATTCTAAATATCCAAAAAAACAAGGTGACTCACTTGTGCTTATTTCGTGACGGGTGTCGAGGCATCTTTCTATTAGAATATGTTATTCCATCCGTCTCAAATACATAGTCCTACTTTTTTTTACACATATTAAGAAAAAATTATTGGGAAAGTAAATTTTATACAAACTTCCAATTTTATCCCTATTTAATGTATTAAAAAATGATTGCACAATTTTCAAGGTGTAGTTAATATGTGTATGTTAGTAAAAGAGTGTAAAAAAATATTACTAAATATGATATATGACTATATATTTGAGACAAATAAAATAAAAAACGTGGACTATATAATTGAGACTGAGGAAATATATTTTTTTTTTTGGTGTATAGTCTGACATATATGAGTTCACGTTATTCAAGAGCTAAACTTCCGATTTAGTATAGAATATCATATTTAAACAGGAAATGTTTGTCATTTTCCATCGATAAATGGAAAAAATATGGGTTATTGTGTACGTATCAATTTAAAATGACTAGAACAAAGAAAGATGTACCTTCATATTTTACATTGGCAAATGTTAACTAAAATATCTATCTTGCGTAAAACAAATTTATTGAATAATCCACAAGTTTAGATTATTCGAGCACTTCAAAATTAAAGATTTCACAGTCCATTCACGAGATCTCGGGTTCAAATATCAATTGTGTTGTTTTTTTAAATTAGATTGAAAATTTCACACCTCCATTATCAAGGGATTAATCTGTAATTTAAAATATCAAAATTTTAAAAAAATAATAGAAAATAAAAGTGTAATATCTATATCACATAAGAGCAATTTTGACAAAACAAAATATGATGTTTAAGGGAAAGATTATTTATATATAGGAAAATTTAGATAAAAAAATTCTACACCTCCATTATCAAGAGACTAATCTATAATTTAAAATATCGAAATTTTTAAAAAATTAATAAAAAATAAAAGTGTAATACCTATATCACATAAAATCAATTTTGGCAAAACAAAAGACGGTGTCTAGGGAAATATTCTTTAATAATTGTTTCGTCTAATGGTAGGGCCTTTTTGAACTGCCCTCATCTATTCTCCACGATTTTTCTCAAACCTCTCCAAATTTTAAATTTAAATTTAAAATTTAAAAAAGAGAGAAAACTTTACCACAGTTCGAAAAACCATCTTGGCTCGCACATAACTTTCCTTCTATAATATTCCCGTACTCATGTTTTCATTCAATTCGCTTGCTTATCCAAAAATTCGAATAAAATATGTTTTGCATATCTCCTCCAATCAGATATATGGGTATTGTTTTCAAATCCACTATCTCTAGAAATTGGTACGTATGTTTTAAAATTTGTTTTATTCTTAACATGTTTTTCAAAATTTAGGTGCAAATTTTTGTCAGTCTTTTATCCTTTATTAGATTTTTCTTTGTCATGTTTTATAAATTTCTCATGATATTGTGTTTATGTCATAGTGTGTTTGCCCTTTTATTTTTTTAAATTTGTGTATTTAAATATTAATGTGTATCTTGGCCATCCTCAGAATCCTTAATTTCAAACATCATCGGTTCGTCATTCGTAGCCGATACACATATCCAACGAGATTAGAAGTTGATGGGTTACACTTAAAAAATCAACTGGGCCTGAGCCCAATCATGAAGATCCAGTCCAAATATTTTTAAGGCCCAAGCTTATTTAAATATTATATATATTTAATTCAAGCAGACCCTGAATTCTATAAAATCCCATAAGAGGCTCAAGCCCGTGAAACTCTCCGGATATCTATAAATATCTCAAGTCACCTCATTATTAATGTGCACACTTTCTTTAGCACTATAACGCTTTAATCTCGATTATTATTTCTTGAGTAATAACTGACTTGAGCGTCGGAGTGCCTTCGCCGAAAACCCTCTCGGCTCCTCTGAATTTGTTTTGTGACGTAGGAACAACCCACTGAAGATCTCCACCGGGAACATACAAGGATCTGTTCATACTCCGGACTTTGCGGAAGCAACATGTCATATACAAGTGATTTTTGGCTACATCAGCTTGGCGCCGTATGTGGGAACTTGTTCTTTACGTCATTGAGAGCACATATTACTTCAAAAATGTCTCAAGGAAATAATAACAATGGAAACGCACCGCCGAGTATTACTCTCACACGTGAAGACTTGACTGCGCTAATGGAAAACACAGCAGCACTCGCAGCAAAAGATGCAGTTGCTCAGTACCTAGAAACCCGTAAGCGCAAAAGCACCAAGAAAAAGGCTCAGACTAAAAGCTCGTCATCTCTTGACCCTAATAACGAAGACCCAAATAAATATAAGTCTAAAGTGAATGATAAAGATCAAGGGGGGACCAAGAAAAATACTACTCAGAAAAACGGTGAAGCAAGTGTTCACATAGTTCATGACACCTCTGGTGAAAACATGATCACTAATCCAACTCGGAAGGATGGATCTCGCACACATGTAATTGGAGAGAATATGTCCGCAATTTTGCCGTCACGTCGAAGCCCCTTCACTGATGACATATTATCTGAAGCATTACCAAATGAAGTCAAAATTCCCAGCTTACATGAGTTTGATGGAACGAGTGACCCCCAAGACCATATTGACAAATTCTACGCGAAAGCGGATTTGTATGATATCACAAATGCTGCATACTGTAACATTTTTCGAACAACATTATCAGGAAGAGCACTCACATGGTTCAATAAGTTACCCTCTGGATCTATTGCCAATTTGGAGCAACTTACTGACTGCTTCATCCAGCAATTCTCAATTAACAAGAAATACCCAAAAACAGCAGCATATTTGTTCACAGTTATTCAAAAAGAAGGAGAATGTTTGAGGGACTATGTTCGGCGATTTACTCATGCGGTGCACGAAGTCTTACACGTGAACCATGATTTGTTAACTGGAATAATGCAACAAAACTTGCGCCATCGGAAGTTCAAGGAATCAATAGCGGGAAGGCCGCCCAAAAACTTAGAGGAATTATTGGAAAGAGCTGAGAAATACATACGAATTGAAGAATCTATAGAGCCATACTACTTGAATAAAAAAAAGAGAGAAGAAGATAAATCAGATATTAGAAAGCGAGACAAGAAGCGAACATCACAGAGCCCCCGTCTTCAGAATACACCCCTCAATGCACGAATGACCGATATACTGGTAGTGGCTGAAAAACAAGGATTGTTGCGTCCCCCTCGCCCAATGCAAAATAACCCAAAGCGCCAGCGTTCGGACAAGTACTGCCATTTTCATAAAGATAAAGGTCATATTACAGAAGATTGCTTCAGTTTGCGAGCAGAAATTGAAAAACTCATAAAGCGCGGACATTTGGGGAATTTTGTGGACAAATCCCACGGTGAAAAGCGAGATGACAGGCGTCGGGAAGAACAACCAAAACTTGACTATCAAAAGTGCCATGATGAAACTGGGAAACAACATGAACGAGCTGATGAAAATTTGCCCTCGGGAGGGGTAATCGCCATAATCACTGGGGGGCCTGCTTGTGGCAAATCAAACAATGCAAGAAAAGCCCTTCTACGGGCAGCAAAAGGAACCAACAATTTATCTAGCCCCACATCCTTGTCGATATATGAAATTGGAGCCATCCAAGATGGATTATCATTCAGTGACAAAGATCTGGAGAACCCTCGGGGTACACATAATGATGCTTTAATCATCTCAGCAACAATCTCCAATTTTTGGGTAAAGAAAATTCTAGTGGATTCAGGAAGTTTGGCCGACATAATTTTTCATGATGCATTCGTGAAGTTGGGTATTAGTAATGCACAGTTAACTCCAGTCAACACTCCACTAGTCGGATTTTCCGGAGAAATAGTTGAAGCTTTGGGAGAAGTAACGCATCCTCTTTCCTTGGGTTCTTACCCCAAACGGTCTACTAAGATGGTGACATTCCATGTAGTAAAGGCTTCATCTGCATACAATGTGATATTGGGACGACCAAGTCTCAATATATTCCAAGCCATCGGATCGACATATCATATGAAGCTGAAGTTTTCGACTCCAGGAGGAGTAGGAGAAGCCATTGGTGACCATCGTCTAGCTAAAGAATGTCATGTGGTGACATTACGGGGTTCATCAAGAAATCGTAAAAGACAAATTTCTAGTGACGAAAGAGCATCGAAACCTGGAAAAATTTTACGTGAAAACGGAATACATTTGGTGGATGAGGAAGCCGAGAGCAAAGAAAGAATAACAGCAATCGAAACACTAAAGCACATAGAAATCATTCCAAGTGATCCCAAGAAGATACTGAAAATTGGGACCGAATTACCTCTTGAATTGGAAGAGAAGCTGAAAAATTTCCTCGGTCGCAATTTGGACGTGTTTGCGTGGGGTGATGAGCCTCTACCCGGAATACCTCAGGAATATGCGCTCCATCACCTCCGTGTTGACTCAAAAATGAAACCGGTGAAGCAAAAGAAAAGAGCATTTGGCCCAGAAAAAATCGACATATAGCCACTGAAGTGGAAAAACTCTTAGCAGCAAAGTACATCAGGCCAGTTTCATACCCAGATTGGCTTGCAAATGTTGTCTTAGTACCAAAACCCGGAGGAAAATGGTGTTTGTGCATAGATTTCACTGATCTCAACAAAGCATGCCCCAAAGATCCGTTTTCACTCCCACGAATTGACTTGTTAGTCGATTTGACAGCAGGATGCGAGCTGCTAACTTTTCTTGATGCATATCAAGGATACAATCAGATCGGTCTAGCACCAGAAGAACAGGAAAAAGCAAGTTTTATCACTGATAGGGGGATTTATTGCTATGATGTTATGCCGTTTGGGCTGAATAATGCTGGAGCTACCTATCAACATTTGGTAAATACCATGTTCGAACGCTTGATCGGACATAACATGGAATTTTATATAGACAACATGCTCGTCAAAAGTACCCAAGCATCTAATCACTTGAAAGATCTTGGGGGAATGCTTCAGTATACTCAGAAAATACAGGATGAAGCTCAATCCGGAAAAATACATTTTTGGCGTACGAGGAGGCAAATTCCTTGGTTACATGGTGTCAGAACGAGGAATAGAGGCCAACCCTGAAAAAATTAAAGCAATTTTGAACATGAATCCTCCGAAAAGTGTGAAAGGCATCCAGGAATTAACAGGACGTTTGGCCAACCTCAACCAGTTTATTTCAAGATCTGCAGACAAGGGGTTACCATTCTTCAAACTGTTGAGGAGTGAAAAAGGTTTTCGATGGACAGAAGAGTGTCAGCAAGCATTTGACGAGTTGAAAAGACATCTGACCTCTCCGCCGTTGTTGGTAAAACCAAAGGAGGGTGACACCCTGCTGATTTATCTAGCAATATCTGCGGAGGCGGTAAGTGCAGTATTGGTATCTAAAGTAGGACGTGAGCACAAACCAGTGTACTATATCAGCCGAACTTTACACGGAGCAGAATTAAGAGATACAAAGATCGAGAAACTGGCACTAGCTTTGGTAACTACAGAAAGAAAACTACGTCCTTACTTTCAGTCTCATCCAATAATTGTACTCACCAATCATCCTCTCAAACAAATTATCTCGAGTCCTGAAGCATCAGGAAGAATGGTTAAGTGGGCTGTCGAATTGAGCCAATATGGAATTGAATATCGCCCGCGTCCAGCGATTAAAGCACAAATTCTGGCTGATTTTCTAGTAGAGATGACAGTAACTCAAGAAGAAAGTTCCACCCAGACATGGATGGTTTATGTCGACGGGTCATCAACCTCTACATGAAGCGGTGCAGGTATAGTTGTGGAGAGCCCACAGGGAGATAAATTTCAATATGCCATCAAATTTCTATTCCCTGCAACGAATAATGAGGCAGAATATGAAGCTTTCATCATGAGAATTAAATTGGCCTTGTCGGTCGGAGCAAAAAAAATTGATGATACACAGTGACTCCCAACTTATCGTCAGTCAGGTTAATGGAAATTATGAAGCGAAGAAAGATAAAATGCTTGAATACTTCACTCAAGTGAATGAGCTTCTCTCGCGTTTAGACAGCTATGATATAAAGCAGATACCTAGAGGGAAAAATGAGTCAGCAGACCGTCTCGCCAAGTTAGCAAGATCCTTGGCAAACATTGATAATAGGAAAATTACGTTCCTAACATATGGAAAGGAAAAAACTGATGGAAGTGATGTTACAATCTTCTGTGCTGACAACGAAGAACATAGTTGGAAAGATGAAATAATCGACTATTTGATGCGGGGTAACCTCCCTGCTAACCAAGTCGAAGCTCGAAAACTTAGAGTGCGAGCTGCTCGGTGCACGATCATTGACGGAGAACTGTACAAAAGAGGTTTCTCTTTACCTTACCTAAAGTGTCTAATGCCAGCTAAGGGAAAATATGCGCTCCGTGAAATTCATGAAGGAATATGTGGAAATCACTTAGCTGGCAGAGCTCTTGCAGGGAAAGCATTACGCCAAGGATACTTCTGGCCAACGATGAAGCAAGACGCTATCGAGTTAGCGAAACGTTGTCACGCATGTCAAGAGCATGCTAACTTCCATCACCAGCCGGCTACAATCTTGCAGCCCCTAGAAAGTCCTTTACCGTTTGCTCAGTGGGGAATGGATTTGGTAGGTCCTTTTCCTCCTGCTACCGGACAAAGAAAATTTCTGATAGTTGATGTGGATTATGTCACCAAATGGGTCGAAGCTGAACCATTGGCCAAAATATCCGAAAGAGATGTAATCAATTTCTTATGGAAGAATATAGTATGCAGATTTGGCATTCCTCAAACCTTGGTTTCAGACAATGGAACTCAGTTTTCTGGAGCGAAAATAAAATATTGGTGCAAAGGACTTTCCATCAAGCAGTTTTTCACTTCTGTTGGGAATCCTCAAGCAAATGGGCAAACCAAGGTCACCAACCGGACCATTCTACAGCACCTCAAAACACGCCTGGGCAATGCCAAAGGAAAATGGGTGGATGAGTTGCCAAGTGTTCTATGGGCATATCGAACCACTCCACGCTCATCAACTAGAGAATCTTCTTTCAACCTGGCCTACGGAGCGGAAGCTGTGGCTCCTGCCGAAATTGGAGAGCAATCATGGCGAGTGAAACAGTACACTTCATCTGGGAATGACCAAGCCCTTCGAATTTCATTAGACTTGGTGGATGAACTGAGAGACGAAGCTTCGACACGAGCCGAGAGATATCGAGCCTGTATGACTAAAGCATACAATGACCGAGTCAAACCTAGATCTTTTCAAGTAGGAGACCTGGTTTTGAGAAAATCTAACATCTTGAAGTCTGTGGGTAAATTGGACCCAAAATGGGAAGGCCCGTACAAAGTAATTAAGATTGTAAAGATGGGAACATATCGCCTCCAACATTCAAATGGAAGAATACTTCTCAGACCTTGGAACGTGGCCAACTTGAAAAAGTTTTATGCATAAACTGCAACTCTATCCAATATTAGGCTATATTTACCTTTTTTGTTATTAGCATATTTTCTTTATGTTTTGCTATTACAATTTTGTTATGTAGTTTTCAACTAATATGATTATTTTGTTATACAAGCAGATTACTTTGTCGAAAGCTTATCATATCTCATCTCCTATACTAACGCTTACTTACGATGTAAACGTCATAGACCCTAGTAATCATAAAAAAAAATTCCCAACAATAAGAGGCTTGGCCAGCCCCATGGGACATTTGAAATTATGACGCTGTAAGAGGTCAAGACGAAATAATAATATTACAAGTCCCGGGATACCTCACCACGTGCTAAGTGGGTTTAGGACTTCCCCATGAGACAAAATCTTGGGAGACTGATCCCCTCCCAAGTACTCCAATATTAAAGCGATAGTATTTTATTCATCAAACAAGTATGCAATAGCAAATTCAAAATGCAAAAGAGATATGATAATCAAAAATTGAATATATATGACTATATATATATATATATATATATATATATATATATATATATATATATAGAGTTCTTTTATGGTGCCCAACTCTATATGCCCAACTCCATGCCCACCATGTACAATATGTGATAAGTCAACTCATCAATTGTGTTGGTCAACTCACATATTGTACATGGTGGGCATGGAGTTGGGCATATGAGTTGGGCACCATAAAAGAACTCTATATATATATATATATAATATATATATATATATATATATATATATATATATATATAAAGGAATTGTTGTTTTTCCTTTGCTCCTCCACCAACTACTTACTTACTCAAAAAGAACAAACAAAGTCTATGACTTTGACTTTGTTACAAAAAAATTTGCCCAAAAGTGGCAAGAAATAATAAAGCTAAACTGCTCCACGGCTCCAAAGAGTAGTCTTCATGTAGCTTTGACACACACCGTCATTATTGATTGTATAAGCTAGAAATTGGAGCGCAAAGCTTCGATCATCTCCTCGTCACCCAGACCTCCCAATAAATCTCCTAAGGGTAGGTCCGAGTCATCCTCGATTCTTGCAGACACAGTTCTAGGCTCCGGAATTTTAGGGTAAATCATCATGATAATTTCCTCCGGAACTAATTTAGTTTTCCGTAGTTCTTTGCGGCAATCCACGACAACTTCATCATGAATAACAATCGCCCTCTGAATCACTTCATCTCTAAAAGCTGTGGATTCACGATAGCCTTCAATTGCTTTTTCTCCGGTGCTTTGCAAGAGATTCTTGCCTATTGACGAATTGAGAAAAATCTCACCGGTCTCCGATTCATGGGAATTTTTTCCCCTAAGTAGCTCCATCTCCTTACACATTGCATCATACTTTTTGGATTTCTCTTCAAGCTCCTTTTGCGACTTGAGAAAATCATCTCTCGCCTTAGCACCTTCCTCGCCGAGTCTTTTGCACTCTCCCCTTAATGACGTTACTTCTTCATCCAATCTCTTATCAGAATTGGGATCTCTTTTCTCGAAATTGAAAAGTATGGGCAAGCGATAAAATCTGCAAACACCCATAGATAGAGAATATTATTTACTACATAAAAATCATAACAAGTATCAAACATATAATAATATACCTGGAAGGCGGACGAAGCAAGAGAACGAGTTAATACTTCGGTAGGCTGAGGCAGTAAATGCAACCTGTCATGATCTCCAATGAGGTTAGCTCCGGTTCTCCAACCAAGGTCTGAATCCTTCAAATCCCAAAAAGAGCCAGCATTATTCCTATGATTCACACCCTCCAAGAACAAATGGCGACCTTCACGAGTGTTGGGAGGAACTGTTCGTTCATCATCACGTCTTCTTTTTGGATTTATTCTACCATTATCACTCTCCCTAATACGGGTATCACGGTCAGCATCATTTCTTCTACCACCATTCCTTCGGTCACGAGCGTCAGTATTTTTAGATGGAGGACCAGAACGATTGACACAGTCGGATGGCTCGGGAGAATTCCTCCTCCTTGGAATCCCTTGGAAATTATGATTACCTCGATCCATTGGTGACTCTTTTCTCGACATCTTTGACGAATTCTTCTCTTTTTTTTCTATGCAAGCGCGAACCTCCGCCAAACTTATTTTGTCACCTACAAACAAACACAAAGAGAAAAGAGAGAATGATCAATAAATAAATTTAATAAATTTTAAATTCACACGAGTAGAAGAATCCCAAGAAGACGCAAAATACAGTTATCAAAATTCAACTTGGACAAAGCATTACCAGTAGGAAACAAACTCCTAGGATTGACTATTTCATCAAAGAGACCTAAGGATCGACAGTCAAGCTGCAAAGTGCGATGGATTTTACTAAGTATGATTTTTGGTTACATCAGAAGTAATTTCACAAAATTGGGGTACTGATTTCATTCAATTCATCATCTGAATTAATTCATATTTCTGAGATCAACGATTCCATTGAAACCGATAAAGTTCTCCAATCACGAGATTGAAAGTAAGTTTACAAAATTTATGTTTGCAACTGACTTCATTCAATTTATTGTGCTATGTTCTCTTCTCATATTTATTCATGGTTTTCACTCAATGGGAATCAGTTTTATTTGCTTTCATTTATTGGGAATTAGAATTATTTGGTTAATTATTGGATATATTGATTCAAACATTTCGATTTAGATTTGTATAATATTCTCTATTAATTTTTAATTTCAATGATAGCATTACTTAGACTTATTTTTTAGATACTGTGAAATAGCACGTGTTACACACATAATGCGTGTACATCGGACACTAGTATATATATATATATATATATATATATATATATATATATATAATAGTATCAGGCTTGAGCTTCAATCATTAAACGAGCTCGTTTTCAGGCTCGTTAAGTGAGCTCGAAAACTTGTTGAGCAAGATTGTTAAGCGATCTCATCAAGCATACATTTGAGTTTGATTTTGAATTTTGTTCGATCTCATTAAAAATAGAACTGGGCTCGAACAATAGAATGCATCTCCATAAATTTATTGTAAAATGCGACAAAAAGAGTAAATTCTTTCATAAAAACCAAAACGACAAACTTAGATGGTGCTTGACCGAGTTTATAAGATCTACAAAACAACTTATAAGTTGTTTTGTAGAACTTATAAGCTCTTTCAATTTGTTTGCAATAATTTGGTTAAAGAACTTGTAAGTGGTAGCGCTTATCGCGTACGCCCAAATTACCCGACTCAATCAGATAAACAAATAATGCAGTAGCGTGAGTAGGGATCATTTCCACGAGGAAAGTGAAATTTATTCGTGTTCTTTAAAATAAAAAGGGGGGTTTTGGAGTTTGGATTAACTACTAAAAACTTTAAGCAATCAAAATTCACTAGCATGCAAAATTTAAATAAAAGACTGGAGAAATTCAATAAGAGATGAGACTTGGTATCGGTCGACTACACCCTTGATATTTATTCATTCAATCATAGATTCTCTAAAATAATTAATCTTATTAAATATTCGTCATTGAAAATTCAATTCCTGTTTCACCGTAATATTAGTTAATTAGAAAACAACATTCTTAATTAACCCTTACCAATGGACCAACCCGATAACATCAATCTAGATTTAAATTCACGGTAGCATTCAAACTAGTAAAACTGACGAAACTAGACAACACAACACCAATGGTTATATTTAGCCTATCCAATAATTGACCCTACGAGATAATAAATTCAACAGCAGAAATTATCACACGTAGTTGCTTCGCAAATCAGAGGTTTCAAACAATTACGGATTTGAATTCTAATTTAGCTATCGCTTGCAATACAAAATCCTAAGATGTCCAATCCTAAAATCTCGCATACAAACATAAAATAAAACAGATCAAAAATTGATACTTAATAAAGATTAAAACACTACAAATCAAATCTCATGAATGAAATATACCAAGAGTTCGTCTCTCTCAACCAAGTAAAAGAGTTTAGTTACAACGATTCATAGCAAAACTCACAAAAATCAAAGAAAAAGAAGAAAACTAGAATTAAGAATTCAAGAAGAAAACCTAGCCTCCAATGTGTCTCTACAAGTCTGATAAAAACTCCTACTAAAACGGAATAATAGTATAATTAAGGCTAGGAACTAAATTAACAAAGTTTTCAAAAATAAATTTTTTTTCCCGAAACAAAACGCCCGCTCGATCCGTAACATTCTGCGGATCGAGCGGCGTGAAAATGCGTAACTCTCTGCCTCGCGTAAAAATGGTCTCGCTCGATCTGCAAACTCCTGCGGATCGAGCGAGAGAGAATTGTCTTCCTACTGTCTTCATAATATAAGTGCTCGCTCGATCTGCATACTCTTGCGGATCGAGCGAGAGAGCATTTCCAGAAATTGACTTGAATTTCCCTTGCTTCAAATCTCCGTTCCTCCGAGGTTCCATCTTAGTCCGCAAAATAAGCGACCTAACCACAAAAACAAGAATCCCATCATGCAAACACACAAAATGCAATACGAACAAAATGCTAAAATATAACATGCAACTAATGCAAAACAACAACAAAAATGATACTAACAAATGCAACAAAAACACAACTATCAAATACCCCCACACTTAATTCTTGCTCGCCCTCGAGCAAGTTATGCAAAAACAAAATGAAACAGAACAAACATGTAAGCAAGGATGAATCACATAATTCATAGCCTCAGAGAAAACCATTTTCATCTAAAATAAGCTCATAACAACTCTCAATTATCAATGATACACCTACAGTCGAATGCGAACGTGTGTGTGTGCCATGTTACCCCAGCTACATGCAACTTCAAAAGAACAAAGTTTCAAGACTGTTCGCCGACCTATAACAATTCAGTGCAATCCTCACCATCAAGAACTCTCCTCCCAACAATCCTTCAACACAACACAACTTCCTTGAGAATAATTACGCACCTCCGGATTTTGCACCCGGTATTGCTTTAGCCCCAATAATTACTCGCATACTTAGCTATAACTAAGATAGGATTAGAATTTCAATCCCCTCGTCTATAGCCCGGATGGAGCATCAACCCCATTTTATCCGCATAATTAGCCTTGAATTTTATTTTTTTAGGATTAGGATTTCAATCCTTTTCAGGCCCGGATGGAGTTGTTAATTTTTTTTTTCTAGGTGCGCCCAAGATCGTTTATGCCACATCAAAGAAATCATCAAGATTCAAACACTATCAAGTTTCACAAACACCTATTGTCGTGCAATGGTCTAACAGACATCCACAATATCTAATACATCACTACACTTCACTGGTTAAACATGCGTGCTTAAGAATATTCAACAAACAACCTACGGTTTCACATATCCAATCAAGAGTAAATTTTTTTTTTTTTCAAAAATTCATAATTTTTCAACTATCTCATCATAGGCTAATGATTTCATCATCAACTCATGCGGTTGGATAACACAACGAAAATAACAACAATACGATGCATAACAACACAAGACAATGCAACAACGAAACAAAAGAAACAAAATGCATGTAATGCAACCCCCCCCACACTTAAACAACACATTGTCTTCAATGCAAAAACAAAAGAAGAACACAACCAAACAACGAAACAGAATGAAATGCAAGAACGCAAAACGGGACTCCCCTGGTTCACAGGTCTGCAACATCTTCCTCTTCAGCCTCCGGAGGAAGGAAAGGGGCGGCGTATTGGAATGGGAAAGGTGGTGGATACGGCAGAGCGGCTGGCACAGCATTTGGATCAAGACCATGGTGGATTGTCAGATTGCGCAAAAAAGAATCCAAAGCCTGCGAATTATGCGCCGCCAATGTATTGTATGCATTCTGATGTTGGGAAAAAGCCGTGAGTTCGCGGATGGCATCAGCTTGAGATCTCCTAAGAGGAGGAGGTGGCCTTGACTGGGCTTGCGGTGGTGGTTGAAAGTGACCATCCTGCATAAAATGCTTGACACGGTGCGCCCTCTTTGCTTCGATGAAAGCGGAGTCGAGTGGTCGCTGAGGTGACAACCACTCTTCATCATTCCGAACTGAAATGCCGGCGCGTAAGCATAAATAGGAGATGATCATGGGGAAATAGAGACCCACGGTGCCATTATGGATGGACTTTTGGATCTCGCTATGAAGAACTCGCCCCACATTAATGGGTGCTCCTATTTCCAGCGCATAAAGAATGGTGGCGCGCTCTAGACTGACGTCACTTGAATGCAAGATCGGCATCAGACGCCGAATCACAAAAGCATACCATGTTGCAGGAATCACACGCAAGAACCGCTCCTTGAAGTTCAAAGTAGAAGCTGGATTGAGCCACGTAGCACCGGGGTACGCTAGTTGTTCAAGTAGTTAATCCAAATGCGGGCCGTTTTTCAAGCTTTGGTAGAGCGAGTCGTCCACCTCCGGTATTTCCAATAACTCATTCAGCTCATGGGGCATGAAAGAGATCAGTTTCCCCCGAACAAATGCCTTGCTATCTTTTCGCTCAGCTGCATTTGCGTAGAATTCGCGGACAAGCGGCACTACAGCTGACGGAGGATCCTCGCAAAATTTCGTCCACCCACGCTCATGAATATTATGGACAATATCTGGATAGGCCAAGTTTTCTTCAAAACCACGTTCAGGGATGGGGGAAAGACTTACCTTGGCTTCGAAGTACCGATGAAGACCGGCGTCATTGACAAAGTGGCCGACGAACTCGGCATAGGAACGATCAGCAGCCCGAGAAGAGGATTCGCCTTGGTGTCGGGTGCGTTTGGGCCCCATTGATAGTAGGAAGAAGATAGCAAAAGGGAAGAGGCAATTTGTCGAACACCTGGCATGCGAAGAATAGTCCGGAGAAGATGAACGGAGAAGATGGCGTCCGAAGAGTTGTGGTGGAACTTCCGAGAGATTTGCCTGTGAATTAAAAGATGGAAATATGAAATTAGGGAAGAAAATTAGCTAAAAACGAAAGGTGGGTGTTTAGGGAGACACAAGAGAGAAAAGAGAGAATAAGAAGGAAAGAAAGAAAGAAGGGGGAAGAAGGAAAGAAAGAAAGAAGGGGGAATGGAGTCGGCACTTTTATTAAGGAAAAAGTGCTTTTGCTCGATCCGCAAGATGTTGCGGATCGAGCGAGACAAATTATGCAACTAACTGTCCCGACGGAAAAAATGCTCTCGCTCGATCTGCAAGATATTGCGGATCGAGCGAGCCAAATTGTTAACCTTACTGTCCCGAGCAAAAAAAAGCTCTCGCTCAATCTGCAAGATATTGCGGATCGAGCGAGACAACAAAAATTAATTTTTTTGGATTTTTCAAAATTTTCAAAAAACAAGAAACAACATAAACATAAAATTAAGACTAAAAACAGTAAAAGAAATAAAAACGAGCAGAAGTAAAAAGGAAAGAAACACTGGGTTGCCTCCCAGTCAGCACTAAATTTGCAGTCAGTCTATAGCTCGACTGCATGCCGTGATTTATTCGACATTTGGCGAAGCATCGAGAGTGATATCGTGCTCTTCCACTCCGACGTTCACTTGGACTCCTTCATAATAGTGCTTAAGCCGGTGGCCATTCAGCTTGAAAGTTTTGGATGTGTCCAAACTTTGAATTTCGACTGCACCATGAGGAAAGACGTTAGTGACAACAAAAGGTCCATTCCAACGCGAACGTAACTTACCTGGAAACAACCAAAGTCGTGAATGATATAGCAAAACTTTCTGACCGACTTCGAAGTTCCGTCAAGAGATCATCTTGTCATGGAATGCCTTTGTTTTGTCTTTGTAAATTTTCGAGCTGGCATAAGCATCATTGCGGATCTCTTCCAATTCTTGCAACTGCAGTTTCGATGGTCGCCGCTCTCATCCATCTGCATGTTGAATTTCTTTATATCCCAATAGGCTCTATGCTCCAATTCGACTGGCAGATGACAGACTTTCCCAAAAATTAACCGATATGATGACATTCCAATCGGCGTTTTGAACGCAGTTCTATAAGCCCACAAGGCGTCATCCAATCGCAAGCTCCAATCCTTTCTCGTAGGATTCACGGTCTTCTCTAGGATAGATTTGATTTCTCTTTTGGATACCTCAGCTTGACCGTTGGATTGTGGATGATATGCTGTGGAAATCCTATGCGTCACATGATATTTCTTCAGTAGACTCGCCACGGTTCGGTTGCAGAAGTGTGTGCCTCTATCACTGATGAGGGCTCTAGGAATTCCAAACCTAGAGAAAATGTGATGCTTGATAAACTCTGTAACAACTTGAGAATCGTCAGTACGGGTGGCCTTTGCTTCCACCCACTTCGAGACATAATCCACAGCAAGTAATATATACATATAACCATGTGAATTCGAAAAGGGTCCCATGAAGTCGATGCCCCAAACATCAAAGATCTCACAAACTAGAATGGGTTGTTGGGGGCATCTCCTTTCGTTGGGAGATGTTACCTGTCTTTTGGCATTGGGCGCATGACTTACAGAACAGGTAGGCGTCTCGAAATAAGGAGGGCCAGAAGAATCCGCTATCCAACACCTTCCTTGATGTCCTTCTCGGTCCAAAGTGGCCACCACATGCATAGGAATGACAAAATGTGAGAATAGGGATTACCTCGCTCGCGGGAACGCATCGTCGTATAACTTGATCAGCGCAGTGCTTCCACAAGTATGGATCATCCCACACATAATACTTTGCATCACTTCTCACTTTGTCTTTTTGTGCCTTAGAAAATTCAGAGGGGAAACCATTAGTAACTAAAGAATTCACAATATTTGCGTACCATGGTAATTCGGTGGTCGTTGAGAACAACTGTTCATCAGGAAATTCGTCACGCAAATTCAGCTCCTCATCAATATGAACTAGAAGACTCAAGTGATCAGCAACTTGATTCTCGGCCCCTCTTTTGTCTTTGATTTCTATATCGAATTCATTCAGCAGAAGTATCCATCGGATCAGCCTTGGTTTTGCCTCTTTCTTCGCCATTAGAAAACGAAGAGCTGCATGGTCAGAGTAAACAATAACCTTAGCACCAAGTAAATATGAACGAAACTTATCTAAAGCAAAAACTACTGCTAAAAGCTCCTTTTCAGTAGTGGAGTAGTTTCGTTGGGCATCGTTCAGAATGCGCGAAGCGTAGTAGATAGCATGTGATGCTTTCCCAACTTTCTGGCCTAAGACAGCGCCGACGGCATAGTCACTGGCGTCACACATAATCTCAAAGGGCTTGCTCCAATCCGGTGGTTGGATTACTGGTGCAGATGTCAAGGAGTTCTTTAATTTGTCAAAGGATGATTTGCATGACTCATCAAACTCAAATGACACATATTTTTGTAATAGCCTGCACATGGGGGATGCGATCTTGGCGAAATCTTGAATGTACCTCCTGTAAAAACCTGCATGGCCAAGAAAAGAACGCACTTCCCGCACACATGTGAGGTAAGGTAGAGATTGAATGATATCAATTTTAGTTCTATCTACCTCTATCCCCTTTGATGAAACAACATGACCCAAAACCACACCTTGCCCAACCATAAAATGACATTTTTCAGAATTCAAAACGAGGTTGGTTTCGACACACCTCTTAAGGACAAGTGCAAGGTTAGATAGACAGTTTTCAAAGGAATCACCATAGACAGTGAAATCATCCATAAAAACTTCTAAGATATGCTCAATAAAGTCTGAAAAAATACTAACCATACACCGTTGGAAAGTGGCCGGTGCGTTGCAAAGTCCAAAGGGCATCCGTCGATAAGCAAAAGTGCCAAACGAGCATGTGAATGTCGTTTTTTCCTGATCCTCTGGCGCGATAGCAATATGAAAATAACCAGAATATCCATCAAGAAAATAATAGTAAGGATGACATGCTAACCTTTCAATCATTTGATCAATAAAGGGTAAAGGAAAGTGGTCCTTTCGGGTTCCGGCATTCAGCTTCCTATAGTCAATACAAACCCTCCACCCATTTTGAATACGAGTGGGAATCATCTCGTCATCCTTATTCTTCACAACGGTGATTCCGGTTTTCTTGGGTACCACTTGGACTGGACTGACCCACTGACTGTCAGAAATTGGGTAGATAACCCCAACTTCAAGTAGCTTCAGAATCTCAGCCTTTACCACCTCCATCATCGGTGGATTCAGTTTGCGTTGCAACTGACGTGAGGGGTTTGATCCTTCCTCCATTAGAATTCGGTGCATGCATGTTGACGGGCTAATTCCTTGAATGTCTGCTATGGTCCACCCAATAGCAGTCTTGTGCTCTTGTAACACCTTGACTAATCGCTCCTCTTGATCAACTTCATAGCTGTTGGAGATGATAACCGGTAATGTTTCTCCTTTACCAAGGAAAACATACTTTAGATGGTTTGGAAGTGTCTTCAATTCGACCTCTGGTGTCTGCAAAACAGATGGAAGACGCCTGGTATTAGAAACTGGTAAAGCTAAGTAAAAGACATTACCTGACTGAGGTAGCTCAGGCGAACTATTCAAAAGTTTCTCAATCTCTTCTAATTCTAGATTGCATCGAATTCCATCTTCCGTCTGCATAATGGGTGCTGTAATAGCCACCTCTAGATTATCTTTCCCTGCATGCTCACAATACTCTTGTGCCAAGAAATCCACAATATCAACAGAAAACACGCAATCATCACTATCAGGGAATTTCATGGCATCATAAATATTAAATTTTACAACCTCGCCATCGAATTCCATAGTAAGTGTGCCACTGTGAACATAAATTTTCGTCATGGAAGTTTTCAAAAACGGTCTTTCTAACAAAATAGGACTATTATGATCACCGTTTTCTATGTCTAGCACATAAAAATCTGCAGGGAACACTAATTCATTTACTTGCACCAACACATCTTCTACTACTCCCCTAGGGTATGCATTAGACCTGTCCGCTAACTGTATGACAATTCCAGTTTTGTTCAATGAGCCAAGTTTTAAGGATGCATATATAGAATAAGGCATAACATTAATCGATGCTCCTAGATCTAGCATGGCCTTCTCAAGTCTAACATTCCCTATAGTGCATGGGATAGAAAACATACCTGGATCCTTATATTTTGCGGGTAGTTTCCTTTGGATCACTGCAGATACATTCTTACCAAGTTCCACTTTTTGACAGCCCTTCAATGTCTGCTTCCTCTTTGCTGTGCACAACTCCTTCAAAAACTTTGCACATCGAGGTACCTGCTTAATCGCATCTAGCAATGGAATATTGACCTCACATCTACGAAACGTTTCATAGAGCTCCTTAATCCCCTCACCTTTTCTAGAGTCCTTAAGTGCTAAGGGAAAAGGGGCAACAGGCTTATATTCAGATAAAGGAGGAAACTTACCTCTTGGCGAATCATCCTTGGATGATTTATCTTCACTTACCTTTTGCTCTTCTTCTTCTTTCAGCTTCTCTTTGGGCTCAACCTCAACTTCTTTCTCCTTCATTTTCAACTCCTTCCCATTCCTTAAAGTTATCGCACTTGCGTTCTCTCTTGGGTTCACCACAGTTTGAGATGACAAACTGCTGGAATTTTGTGATTCCAGCTTGTTGATTGCTGTAGCTAGCTGTCCCATTTGAGTGGTTAAGTTTTGTATACTTGCCCGGGTGTCCTGTTGAAAAGATGCAATGTTAGTGGCAAGTTCCTTAACTATATTTTCGAGAAACTCACCTGGAGTTGGTATCTGAGGTCTCTGCTGTTGCTGTTGAGGGTACGGCGGCCTATAAGTTTGATTATGTGGTGGTTCTTGAGGCCCCGATTGACTTGCTTGAGGATTCCCATATCTTAGATTTGGATGATCCTTCCAACCAGGATTGAATGTGTTGGAATAAGGATCATACTTCCGTTGAGGTGGTCCAGGAAATCCGCCAGTAGAATTTACCTGTTCAACTGAGTCCTCTTGAAGTGTAGGACACATATCAGTGGCGTGTCCTATTGCAGCGCAGATGCCACATGCCTTCGCAGTCTGTCCATTCCCTACAGCCATCTGACGCACAAGAGTCATCAATTCAATTAATTGCTGTTCAAGGGAAGAAACATTTACCTCGTTTTTCTTCCGTGGTGGATGATCATTCCTTATGGTGCCAAATTGTTGAGAATTGGCAGCCATATTTTCA
Source organism: Henckelia pumila (assembly GCF_033568475.1). Classification (NCBI taxonomy): domain Eukaryota; kingdom Viridiplantae; phylum Streptophyta; class Magnoliopsida; order Lamiales; family Gesneriaceae; genus Henckelia; species Henckelia pumila. The sequence continues at coordinate 144,224,726 of NC_133122.1, forward strand.
ATCAAATTCCGTGATTGTACCGACGTTTTGTCCATGAAAACACCTCCACTGGCCGCATCCAACATGCTCCTGTCATGAGGCAACAAACCTTCATAGCATAATTGAATCAACTGGTTTTCACTTATCTGGTGTTGCGGACAACTAGCACAAAGCTTCTTGAACCGCTCCCAATATTCGTGCAGTGATTCCCCTGAATATTGCTTGATGCCATAAATTTCTTTCCGGATGTTCGCAGCTCGAGAGGCTGGAAAAAATTTATCCAGAAAGATCCTTTTCATCTCCGTCCACATGGTGATAGAGCCAGATGGCAAGTAGTATAGCCAATCCTTAGCAGCACTCTTCAAAGAGAAAGGAAAGGCCCTTAGTTGAATCTGCTCCTCCGTCACTCCATGGGGTTTCATACTAGTGCAAACCACGTGGAATTCCATCAAGTGTTTGTTCGGGTCTTCACCTGAAAGACCATGAAAAGCAGGTAGTAAGTGAATTAAACCAGATTTAAGTTCAAAAGTAGCATTATTTTCTAATGTAGGAAAAGTAATGCATAGAGGTTGTTGATTGGGATCAAGAGTGCCCAATTGTCTGAGACTCAGGTTAGCATTAGCATTAGCAGCCATCTCTTTTTTTGGAAAAGCAGCTCTAGCCGCAGCTTCTTGTTGTTGCCTACGGAGTTCTCGCCTTCGCCTATGCAAAGTTTTTTCGATCTCTGGATCGTAGAAAAAATCATCTTCAACAAGATCACCTGAAAGCATGAACTAGAGAAAGCTAGAACCAGAGAAAAGAATAAAAAGAGTGAGAATAACAGAATAAAGCAAAATAAAACAAAATAAAAGAACACAAAAAAAAAATTTAACACCGTCCCCGGCAACGGCGCCAAAATTTGGTAGCGCTTATCGCGTACGCCCAAATTACCCGACTCAATCAGATAAACAAATAATGCAGTAGCGTGAGTAGGGATCGTTCCCACGAGAAAAGTGAAATTTATTCGTGTTCTTTAAAATAAAAAAGAGGTTTTGGAGTTTGGATTAACTACTAAAAACTTTAAGCAATCAAAATTCACTAGCATGCAAAATTTAAATAAAAGACTGGAGAAATTCAATAAGAGACGAGACTTGGTATCGGTCGACTACACCCTTGATATTCATTCATTCAATCATCGATTCTCTAAAATAATTAATCTTATTAAATATTCGTCATTGAAAATTCAATTCCTGTTTCACCGTAATATTAGTTAATTAGAAAACATCATTCTTAATTAACCCTTACCAATGGACCAACCCGATACAACAATCTAGATTTAAATCCACGGTAGCATTCAAACTAGTAAAACTGACGAAACTAGACAACACAACACCAACGGTTATATTTAGCCTATCCAATAATTGACCCTACGAGATAATAAATTCAACAGCAGAAATTATCACACGTAGTTACTTCACAAATCAGAGGTTTCAAACAATTACAGATTTGAATTCTAATTTAGCTATCGCTTGCAATACAAAATCCTAAGATGGCCAATCCTAAAATCTCGCATACAAACATAAAATAAAACAGATCAAAAATTGATACTTAATAAAGATTAAAACACTACAAATCAAATCTAATGAATGAAATATACCAAGGGTTCGTCTCCCTCAACCAAGTAAAAGAGTTTAGTTACAACGATTCATAGCAAAACTCACAAAAATCAAAGAAAAAGAAGAAAACTAGAATTAAGAATTCAAGAAGAAAACCTAGCCTCCAATGTGTCTCTACAAGTTTGATAAAAACTCCTACTAAAACGGAATAATAGTATAATTAAGGCTAGGAACTAAATTAACAAAGTTTTCAAAAATAAATTTTTTTTCCCGAAACAAAATGCCCGCTCGATCCGCAACATTCTGCGGATCGAGCGGCGTGAAAATGCGTAACTCTCTGCCTCGCGTAAAAATGGTCTCGCTCGATCTGCAAACTCCTGCGGATCGAGCGAGAGAGAATTGTCTTCCTACTGTCTTCATAATATAAGTGCTCGCTCGATCTGCATACTCTTGCGGATCGAGCGAGAGAGCATTTCCAAAAATTGACTTGAATTTCCCTTGCTTCAAATCTCCGTTCCTCCGAGGTTCCATCTTAGTCCGCAAAATAAGCGACCTAACCACAAAAACAAGAATCCCATCATGCAAACACAGAAAATGCAATACGAACAAAATGCTAAAATAAAACATGCAACTAAAGCAAAACAACAACAAAAATGATACTAACAAATGCAACAAAAACACAACTATCAGTAAGCGATCAAAATAAGTTGTTTGACAGCTGATAACCTGTTTTTAAAAAAGTTGGGGCGAACATACTTTTTTTTAAAAGATATTATTTAAAAATTTTGTTGTTCCAAAACAGCCTTCTATATTTCCATAAATCCTCTTGTCATGTCCTCCACTTATTAAATACTCAATACTTTTTAAAAATGAAAATTTCAAAGAATATCAATTTTCTAAATTAAAATATACAATATATATATTTTTGAAATATAGGTTTTGTAGTGACCCTGCATGGTATCATCTACTAACTGACAACTAATAGTATGCATTAAACTTAATACAACAAAATAACTTAACAGAGTAAAACATGCGAAAACAAAATCATAATTTACATATCAGCTTAGTAACATAATCCAGGCTTAAATCTATAGTGATACAACCAAATCGAAATCTTAAACAGTAAATATTATACAGCTATATCGAATCCTGCTGTATAATAAAATCCTCAAGGCTCCTGCTCCCTAGTCCTGCCTTGAACTACCAGCTCCATCCATCCTGCGACCTGCCCCATGGGATAGGGTGTCCAAGATAACAACTAGGACGTGAGCGCTAACGCCCAGTACATAGACATGAGTAAACATATGTATATAATGCATGCAACATGATGACTGGTACAGGGTCATCTGAAAAAGTCATGCTCAGAACCGGCGCCACATGAGTGCTGCCACCGCACAGATCAACCTCTGGGTGCAACCACACTCGTCTAGTACACCAGAGTAGACAGACATAAATGCCCCTGCCGTCGCGGTACTCTCAGTGACAGACTATCGAGTATAGAGCTGAGCGGCTCTATAGTCAGGTATAACAAGGTATAGGCTCAACGTGTATATGCACATGACATATGAATATAGAAAGCGGTAAATCATATATCATGCCATATAATAATGCCAAATAAATGCAACATATAAACATGTATACTCGCTGGCAATCTCAGTCAATGTGTACATACCTCTAGGCTAGTTCAAGTATAGTAGGATCCTAGGTTCCAAGCCTATATTCAAAAGTTCACCGTATCACTACATAAATTCTACAAGCCTTAACTAAGATAATAAGTACTCCCAAAACTTAAATAGATTCCCGGACCATACCTTCGTCCGTAGTTAGCCCTTTGGAGTCGCTAGTCCCGGATGACTATAACCACACCTTGGTTATTCCAGAACCTCTATTATAACCGATAGGGCCCTCAAGTGTATATCTCACACTATATAACTGAAGAAGAAAACTCGAGAATTCATATTTAGAAATGAAATCGAACGATCCCTATTTATAGGCAAAATTCCCGGCCAGGATCGGAACTTCCGATTTCAGGATCGGAGCTTCCGATCCAGCTCACTGCGTGCATGTGTGACACGTCGGGATCGAAACTTCCGATCGGGCGATTGGAGCTTCCGATCTGCTCTACGTTCAACACTTGTCAAAACTCGTGGCTGAGTCATCGAGCATTGCTGGCAGCTGGAGATCGGAACTTTCGTTCCAGGATCGGAGCTTCCGATCTTGGTGCTTCCGCTGAGCTTCCGAAGTGGCTAGGATCGGAGCTTCCGATCTGAGTTCGGAGCTTCCGATCCGGCCCAAAGTCAAAAGCCCAAATTCTCTTCCGAAGTCCAATAACACTCCGAAATTGATTAATTACCAACCCTAAAACATGTTTAACATATTATTATCTTAAAATGAGTTCTGGGTTCCTACATTCTCCCCACCTTTAGATATTTCGTCCGCAAAATAATATCTAAAGATAAATCAAGATAACAATATAAAACATTCAAACCATGTTTTATTACAACAACTGTAATTACATCTTACATGGTAAATCAAAATTACAAAGCAAACAACTCAGGATATTCCGCTTGCATACGACTCTCAGTTTCCCAAGTTGCTTCTTCAACGCCTCGGCGCTGCCACTGTACCATCATAAGTGGTATAGTCTTGTTCCGAAGAATTTTCTCCTTTCTGTCTAGGATACGGATTGGTCGTTCAACAGAAGACAGATCTGGCTCTAGCTGAATATCAGTAGACTGAATCACATGAGATTCATCAGCTATATACTGTCAAAGTAACGACACATGAAAAACATTATGTATACTGGAAAGATTTGGCGGTAAAGCCAAACAATATGCAACATCTCCGATCTTCTCCAGTATCTGGAAAGGTCCAATAAAACGAGGAGACAACTTGCCTTTCACGCCGAATCTTATCACCTTCCTGAAAGGTGATACTCAAAGGAACACATATTCACCAGGCTCAAACTGAAGTGGCCTGCGGCGAATATTAGCATAACTGGCTTGTCTATCTTGAGCAACTTTGATCCTATATTTGATCAAATCTACCTTGTCTACAATCTGCTGCACTAATTCAGGACCCTCGACTTGTCGTTCCCTGACTTCATCCCAAAATAACAGAGTACGACACCGTCGACCGTACAATGCCTCGAAAGGTGCCATATCAATACTACGATGATAACTGTTATTGTAGGCAAATTCGATCAAAGGTACCTGATCCTGCCAAGATAAGCCAAAATCCATGACAGAAGAACGTAGCATATCCTCCAGCGTACGAATCGTCCGTTCTGACTGCCTGTCAGTCTCTGGATGATATGCAGTGCTCAAACTCAGAGTGGTACCCAATGCCTCTTGAAAACTACCCCAGAAACGTGAGGTAAATCGCGGGTCTCTATCACTGACTATGCTCACTGGAATCCCATGTAATCGCACTATCTCCTGGACATATAAGCGTGTCATGCGATCATAAGAATACTCCCGGTTATAAGGAATAAAGTGTGCTGATTTTGTCAAACGGTCAACGACAACCCAGATAGCATCACACTGACGAGTAGTCATAGGTAAGTGGGTAACAAAGTCCATAGTCACGTGCTCCCATTTCCATTCGGGAATCTCAAGATTTTGCAGTAATTCACCTGGTCGTCGATGTTCAGCCTTGACCTGTTGACAAACCAAACATCTCGAAACAAATTGATACACACTCCTCTTCATCCCTTTCCACCAGAATCTAGTTCGCAAGTCCTTATACATTTTCATGCTTCCAGGATGAACTGATAATCGACTCCTGTGAGCTTGAGATAGAATATCGTTCCTGAGCTCCGCAACATTAGGTACAACCACTCGATTAGATAAGCACAATAAACCATCTGCCTGAAAATGGAATCCAGATGTATTAACTCCATTGGCTAGACGTGCCAAACGCCGAGTCTTAACATCAGATATCTGAGCATCTCTGATCCGAGAATACATTGCTGGCTCAGATAGAATAGTATACAATCGAATCCCATTTCTCCCTTTCTTGTGCTTGAGCGTAAAACTCAATGAACAGCACTCTTGAATCATATGAGATACTTCACTAGTCTGAAGTGCAGAAAGTCTCACCTGCCGACTCAAGGCATCAGCAGTAAGATTAACAAAACCTGGATAATATTTGATTTCACAATCATAATCCTTCAGAAGATCCATCCAGCGTCTCTGTCTCATATTCAACTCCGCTTGAGTGAATAAATACTTCAAACTCTTGTGATCCGTGAATATCTCAAATTTCTCGCCATAAAGGTAATGCCTCCAAATCTTGAGCGCAAATACAATGGCGGCTAACTCGAGATCATGTACTGGATAATTACTCTCATGCGTCTTCAACTGTGGAGAAGCATAGGCAATAACATATCCATGCTGTGTCAGAACACATCCTAACCCCTGACCAGAGGCATCAGTATAGACAACATAACCTCCTGATCCAGAAGGTAGAGCTAGCACAGGTGCAGTAATAAGACGTCTACGCAGCTCGTGAAATGACTCCTCACAATCCGAGGACCAAATGAAGGAAACATCTTTCCGAGTAAGCTGAGTCAAAGGCCTGGCCAACTGTGAAAAATTCTCGATGAACCGACGGTAATATCCAGCTAGACCCAAGAAACTACGAATCTCAGCAACCGTCGTTGGACGAGACCAGTTCAGCACTGCCTCTATCTTACTAGGATCAACAGATATCCCTTCATTAGAAATCACATGACCAAGAAACACTACCCGATCAAGCCAAAATTCACACTTGCTCATTTTCGCATACAGCTGCTTATCTCATAACGTCTGTAAAACAATCCTCAAATGTTGTGCATGCTCATCCTTGTCATAAGAATAGACAAGAATATCATCAATGAAGACGATGACAAATCTATCCAGATATTCTCGAAATACCTGATTCATCAGATTCATAAAGACTGTCGGTGCATTCGTCAAACCGAATGGCATCACCAGAAATTCATAATGCCCGTATCTGGTCCTGAAAGCAGTCGTAGATATATCTGAGTCTCGTACCCGCATCTGATGGTATCCAGATCTCAGATCTATCTTTGAGTAAACAGAAGTACCCTGTAATTGATCAAACAGATCATCAATCCACGACAAAGGATACTTATTCTTGATGGTGACATGATTCAACTGCCTGTAATCAATACATAATCGCATCGATCCATCTTTCTTCTTGACAAATAAAACAGGTGCTCCCCACGAAGAAACACTCGGACGAATATATCCCTTATCAAGCAAATCTTGTAATTTCTGTTTCAATTCCCTCATCTCTGACGGTGCCAGAAGATAAGGTGCTCGGGATATAGGCGTAGTTCCTGGTACTAAATCAATACCAAATTCAACCTCTCGCACCGGAGGAAAACCAGGAATCTCATCAGGGAATACATCAAAAAACTCGCTAACAACCGGTAACTGATCAATACCCGTACTACTCATGGACATATCAACTGCATAGATGAGGTAGCCCTCCCCACCTGACTCCAAGACATGACATGCCTTCAGAGCCGAAACAAGTGGCATCGAAGGTCGAGCACCCTCACCATAAAAATACCAGCTATCACCCTCAACCGGATGAAACTGTACCAGATGCTGATAACAATCCATAGTAGCATGATACAAAGTCAGCATATCTATTCCCAAGATACAGTCAAAATCTGCCATCGCTAATATCATCAAATTAGCTGCTAACACATTACCCTCAAACTCCAGAAGGCAACCCATCACTAGACGCTTAGTTACTATCTCTTGCTCCAACGGAGTAGATACAACTAAATCCATATCTAATGATACATAAGGTAATCTATGTCTCTTAACAAAGCGACTAGAAATAAAGGAATGTGATGCTCCAGTATCAATTAATACAAGTGCAGGAATACCACATAACAGAAAGGTACCTGCCAACATGCGATCGCTTCCCTCTGTAGCCTGCTCCTGAGACAGAGCAAACACCTGCCCTTGAGTCTGGGGACGATATCCAGAAGAACTCTGTGGTGCTGGCTGCTGACATGGAACAATAGAAGCCTGAGATCCAACCTGTGATCCCGACCCACTAGCAGAACCCATGCGCTGAGGACAATCTCTCCGCAGATGTCCATGCTGACCGCAAATATAACAAGCACCAGTAGCTCTCCGACATGAAGCTGCAGGATGCTTCCCTCCACAATGACTACATAACTCCTCCTTCTTCTTCTTCTTCTTCTTCCCAAACCGGAACATACCTCGTGAACCACGAGATCCAGATAAAGTAGTAGGAGTAGAAGAAGACGTAGGTCCAGATTGCACAACAGATTGAGCTCGAGGCTCAAAAGATCCACTAGGCTGTCCAGGCATCATCAACTATGCCCGCCTGTTGATAGTCTCCACAAGACGGCAACGGTTCACCAAAGTCTCAAAAGATACCGGGTCATCACAGACGACAACCTGAGAGTAGATATCTTGGTTCAAACCTTGTAGAAAGATATCATACTTCGATGCATCACTCTCATTGATATGAGGACTGAAAGGTAGCAGATCAAGAAATCGTTGTTGATATTGATCAATAGTCATTGATCCTTGCCTCAGAGTAAGCAACTCCATAGATCGTGCTTGGCGAACAGCCGGAGGAAAATATAATTTCTGGAACTCCCGACAGAAATCCCCCCAAGTCACCTGTCCTCTCTCAGTACGTGCCTGAGCAGCCTTGGCATCCCACCAAAAACGTGCTCGATCCTCTAGAACAAATTCTAGAACTTCCAATTTCTGATCCTCAGTACAATCGAAAGCACGAAAAGTACTCTCGAGTTTAGACATCCAACTTCTCGCCTGTTCAGGATTCTCGCCTCCCACCAAGGGTTTCGGTCCTACTTGCATGAATTTATTGATAGAGTAGCAACGTCTACCCTCATGATGACGATGATGATCATCATGATGATGATGGCGACGATGATGATGACCACCTCCCTGGCCAACACTACCGTGACTCTCGTCAGCCATATCCTGAAAAGAATTGCACATTAAAATCCCAAATGCGCAAAAATTACTCAAGACTAAACTAAATTCCAAGTACTAATCCCAAAATCTAAGCATGCTCTGATACCAAAAATGTAGTGACCCTGCATGGTATCACCTAGTAACTGGCAACTAATAGCATGCATTAAACTTAATACAACAAAATAACTTAACAGAGTAAAACATGCGGAAACAAAACCATAATTTACATATCAGCTTAGTAACATAATCCAGGCTTAAATATGTAGTGATACAACCAAATCGAAACCTTAAACAGTAAACATTATACAGCTATATCGAATCCTGCTGTATAATAAAATCCTCAAGGCTCCTGCTCCCTAGTCCTGCCTTGAACTACCAGCTCTGTCCATCCTGCTACCTGCCTCATGGGATAGGGTGTCCAAAATAACAACTAGGACGTGAGCGCTAACGCCCAGTACATAGACATGAGTAAACATATGTATATAATGCATGCAACATGATGACTGGTACAGGGTCATCTGAAAAAGTCATGCTCAGAACCGGCGCCACATGAGTGCTGCCACCGCACAGATCAACCTCTGGGTGCAACCACACTTGTCTTGTACACCAGAGTAGACAGACATAAATGCCCTCGCCGTCGCGGTACTCTTAGTGACAGACTATCGAGTATAGAGCTGAGCGGCTCTATAGTCAAGTATAAGAAGGTATATGCTCAACGTGTATATGCACATGACATATGAATATAGAAAGCGGTAAATCATATATCATGCCATATAATAATGCCAAATAAATACAACATATAAACATGTATACTCGCTGGCAATCTCAGTCAATGTGTACATACCTCTAGGCTAGTTCAAGTAAAAATAAAACACAGTTAAATTTTTACCTCGTCAAGCAAAGGCTTGATCGTGGACTCCAACAAAATTTAATCTGCTCTTTTTGTAAATCCCGGGAACCGATGACAGTCACGATCTAACTCCGGAATTAGGTCCACGAATGAAAAACAGAAACCCTCTGATTGACTGCACTAGAAATCAATCAGAAGTTTTACGTAGAGAATAAACAGATATGATCTGTTAATTCGATTTGTAATTTTTCACAAAAATCACAAGTCGAATTTTCTCCAAAAGGGACAGAGGAATTTTCGAAAAACCTCTTGAATAATATAGACTGATTTTCGAAAATTGCTAGACTGAAAGCTTGTGTAATTTTCGAACACAGTACATATATTTATAGATAATTTCTAGACTAGATTAAGTTATAATTGCATTAGGACTCTAACTCCTTAGGGCCCACAATCCATAACTTAAGCCCAACAAGCCAAGTCCGTTGTTCTAGAAATTAATATAAAATTCATCGTGACTCCGATTGATAAACTGATTTTACCAATGTGCACAGAAACCATTTCTGCATCTTTTAAAGTCAAGATAATTTTTCTGAATCCGAATTCAGTGATTTCCAAAAATGCCCATCCCTATGTCATTTTAGGAAATCCCACTCCCTTTTAATTAAGAAGTCCAACTTATCTTTCATTAAATTTAACTATCTCTACGGGGTTTTAGTAATCCATTACTTGTGTAACCCTCAATGGTTCAGGAATACAGCTAGCCGTGGGCTCACAACTCCTTGTGACTCGGAACAACAATTTTCGACTTACCCATCGAATCATGGTAAGAGCGCCTAGCAACATCGCCCCATGATTTCCTAGGTATTACTGATAGTGCCTGCAAGAACCAGTAGATTTTGGTTAGCGTATAGTACGGTCCCTTCAACCAAATATCCCGATCGAATCAACAACCATTGGTGCATCGAGAGTCGTTCGAGATTCGATAACTATGCATAACATCTTGGAGATCTATTAGTGACATCGCATGTGTTACTAGGAACACCAAGTAACCTAAAACACATCATGTAATCTGGCCAGAGATTCGTCACACTAATATCTCCTCAGATCGCATAGGATATCCACACTCGCAAGTATGTGGTGAATCCTTGACAACAAAGCATCGACTCCTATATGTGTCATAACTGTACCCAATCCCGACACCTGATGACCCCAATAGAGTCGATAAACGAGTCAAAATACAGTACTAGCATATAGAGTCTCAATGATGTTTCAAGTAATAAGGACTAATGGTGTACAACCAAAACCGCGGACTTTATCCACTCGATAAGTGATAACCACTTGGAAAGTCCGAATAGGGTAGTTCGATCATTCATCATATGAATATCCATTTGCATGCTTTGAACATCTCTATGTTCCATACCAATGAAACGTGGTACTCGGCATCGCAAATGCTAGTCTCAATCTTGAGCGATCCTTATCCTTATTTGCGGACGGCTCAATTGACTAGGAACTGTTTAGAATATACAGTGACTATAAGATGTGTTTCATGATAGTCATCCCCATGTGCTACCACATCTTACATACACTATAGTATATTCAAGGTCTTTATCAAAACAACAATAGTATATCATAATATAACAATATGAAGAAAGATAAAGTCAATGCCATTATAAAAGTGTAAATTATATTAAACAAAAGATTATTTTACATAGAGTCATAAAAGCCCTTAGCCACAAGTTGGCTAACCGGGCACCCACTCTTTCAATCTCCCACTTGCCCTAAAGCCAACTAGTCATACTACTTAATCCCATTGCTTCGCGATGTTTGTCAAACAATGGTCCTGGCAAGGGCTTAGTAAGCGGATCAGCGATATTGTCTGTAGAGGCCACTCTCTCGATACTGATGTCTCTTCTTTCCACGATCTCCCGGATGATGTGGTATTTCCTCAGTACGTGTTTGGACTTTTGATGAGATCTTGGTTCCTTTGCCTGAGCAATGACACCCGTGTTGTCACAGTACACCGGGACTGGACCAAAAGCTTCAGGAATTACACCTAACTCTTGGATGAATTTCCTTATCCATACCGCCTCTTTAGCAGCAGCTGATGCTGCAATGTATTCTGCCTCAGTGGTGGAATCCGCTGTGGTGTCCTGCTTGGAACTCTTCCAAGAGACAGCACCGCCATTGAGCACGAATACAAATCCAGAGGTTGATTTCGAGTCATCCACGTCACATTGGAAGCTAGAGTCGGTATAGCCTTCCAACTTCAATTCTCTCCCTCCATAAACCATGAATAAATTCTTAGTCCTTCGCAAGTACTTAAGAATATCCTTCACGGCTTTCCAATGCATTTGACCGGGATTGGCTTGGTATCTGCTCGTGACGCTCAGAGCATAGGCCACATCCGGTCTGGTAGATATCATCCCATACATGATACTACCTATGGCTGATGCATATGGCACATGTGTCATCTTCTCTATCTCTTCGCCAGTCTTGGGACACATAGACTTGGATAGAGAAACTCCATAACACATAGGTAGATGTCCTCTCTTGGACCCATCCATTGAAAATTTTTTCAATATGGTGTCGATGTAGGTTGATTGAGTGAGTCCTATCATTCTTTTAGATCTATCTCTATAGATCTGAATTCCTAGAATATAGGATGCCTCACCTAAATCCTTCATCGAGAATCTACCTGATAACCATATCTTTGTTGACTGCAACATCCCTACATCATTCCCCATGAGTAGGATGTCATCAACATAAAGTACTAAGAATGTTACCGCATTCTTAACTACTTTCTTGTACACGCATGGTTCCTCTGAGTTCTTGATAAAACCAAAATCCTTTATCGTTTCATCAAATTTCTGGTTCCAACTTCTTGATGCTTGTTTGAGACCATAGATTGATCTCTGAAGCTTGCATACCTTATGCTCGCTTCCCATGGATATGTATCCCTCAGGCTGCATCATATAGATCTCTTCCTTAATGTTTCCATTAAGAAATGCAGTCTTTACATCCATTTGCCATATCTCATAGTCATACCATGCTGCTATGACAATAAGGATTCTTATGGACTTGAACATTGCGACTGGTGAAAAGGTTTCATCATAGTCAACTCCTTGTCTTTGAGTATAACCTTTTGCCACCAATCGTGCCTTGTAGGACAATACCTTTCCATCAGGCCCAAGCTTTCTCTTGTAGATCCATTTGCACCCAATTGGAACAATTCCATCGGGAGGATCTACTAAAGACCAAACTCGATTAGAATGCATCGAGTCTATTTCCGATTGCATAGCTTCAAGTCATAAATTCGAATCCGCATCAGAAATTGCTTCCTTGAAGTTTCTTGGATCACATCCAATGTCGGGTTCACTTTGATCCCCTTCAAGAAGAAGACCATATCTAATAGGAGGCCTAGAAGTCCTCTCGGATCTCTTAGTAATAGGCGTGTATTGTGATGATTCTTGAGGTGTAGGATCGCTATTTTGTATCTCGGGTTCTTCTCGAATTTCTTCGAGTTCCATCATCTTGCCTTTCTTATCCAATAAGAACTCCTTCTCCAAGAAGGTGGCATTCCTTGAAACAAACACTTTTGTTTCAGCAGGATGATAGAAATAATATCCGATTGAATTCTTCGGATACCCTACAAAATAACATAAGGTGGATCGACTATCCAACTTATCTCCCACTGTCTGCTTCACGTAAGCAGGACATCCCCAAATCCTCAAGTACGAATACTTAGGAGCTTTGCCATTCCATAACTCGTATGGTGTTTTATATACTGCTTTAGTGTGGACGTTGTTTAACAACAATACCGCCGTTTCAAGCGCGTAGCCCCAAAACGAAGGTGAGATCTCAGTGAAGCTCATCATAGATCGAACCATGTCCAACAAAGTTCGATTGCGACGCTCTGAAACACCATTCAGCTGAGGTGTCATCGGAGGAGTCCACTGAGAGAGAATCCCATTCTCTTTTAGATAGTCCAAAAACTCGTTACTTAAGTATTCTCCACCTCGATCCGATCGAAGTGCCTTAATACTTTTACCTAGTTTGTTTTCTACTTCAGCCTTGAATTCTTTGAACCTTTCAAATGCTTCAGACTTATATTTCATTAAATATAAATACCCATACCTAGAATGATCATCGGTAAAGGTAATGAAGTAGGTGTTGCCACATTTAGTACCAATCCTAAATGGACCGCAAACATCTGTATGGATCAAATCCAACAGATTTTGACTACGCTCAGGTTTCCCTTTGAAATGAGATTTAGTCATTTTTCCCTTTAGGCAGGACTCACAAGTAGGTAGAGAGTTAATATCAGACATATCAAACATGCCCTCTCCCACTAGCTTGTTCATCCTCCTTGAGGAAATATGACCTAGCCTAGAATGCCAAAGGTTTGCCGGGTTTTGACTATCGTTTCCTTTTAATTGTTGTTACCGGTTTATCAACATAATTAATTGGAACGTCTTTTAATTTTAAGCTATATAGATCGTTTTCAAGTTGTCCATTTCCAATCAAACATTTATTCTTGTAAATATTGCAAATCCCATTCACAAAATTGCAAGAAAAACCATCTCTATCAAGCATAGAAATAGATATAATGTTTTTGACCAAATCCGGAACATATAAAACATCTCTCAAAAATAACTTAAAATTGTTCTGCAAAACTAAATAAATGTCTCCTATAGCTTTGGCTTCGACTCTTGAACCATTCCCGAGCCTTAGCTGGGTCTTACCCATCCTTAGCTTACGACTTCTTGTCATCACCTGCAAATCATTGCAGATGTGAGATCCACATCCGGTATCCAATACCCAAGAAAACGTATTAAGCGAAACATTTATTTCAATGTAAAACATACCCTTTGCAGTTCGCAACTGTTCGAGGTATTCCTTGCAGTTACGTTTCCAATGACCAGGTTTCTTGCAGTAAAGGCAAACGTTTTCATCTTTTACCCCAATTGAAGCCTTGGCCTTTCCCTTCTTATTTGGTACAATCTTCTTGGGCGGGGCAGAACGTTTCTTACCCTTTCCACTTGGTCCTTTCTTAGAGTTAGAAGAGGAGCCAACCAAGAGTACCGGTTTATCCTTCTTTAGTGTGGCTTCATATGTAACAAGCATATGGACCATCTCTTCAAGGGTGGCCTCTATCTTGTTCATATTGAAGTTCATCACAAAACCATCAAACGATGAAGGAAGTGATAGAAGCAACAAGTCCGCGCTAAGTTCATGCTCCAAAGTCAAGTCGAGTGTTACCAACTTTTCAATGAGCCCAATCATGCGCACCCCATGCTCACGGACCGAAGTCCCATCTCGCATGCGGCTCGTCATGAGCTCTCTGACGGTGGCATACCTGTCCGACCTTGACTAAGCTCCAAAGAGTTCCTTGAGGTTCTTGTGAATGTCAGCAGCATTCACGGCATCCTCGAATCTCCTTTGAAGCTCATCAGACATCGAAGCCTGCATGTAGCATTTGGCCTTGATATCATGGTCCCACCATAAATCAAGTTTGGCCAACTCTTCCGAACTTGTATTAGCCGGGGCTTCCTTCGGAGGCTGCTTCTCTAACACGTAGAAAACTTTTTCCGAAGTAAGAATAATTTTCAACTTACGGAACCATTCCGTATAGTTTGCGCCAGTCAATTTGTTTTGTTCGAGAATTGAAAACAGTGGATTACGAGAAGTCATTGTAATAGTATACTGAAAAGGAAACAGACAAAAATCAATGATTGTTTAATTAATTTACTAAGGCATAAAATATGGCGAATTTTAATTTTATGAATTACACTCCCATTATTTTAACAATTTCACTACCCTCTAGTGAAAACGGGAAACTGTTTTCCTTAGTGAGAACATGGAGTCCAATTGACAAATCATGATCCCGAATAATATCAGCCAACCATAATTTTCAAAAGGTAGAGCCCAATTACTTCCAAAGTAACCCCCATGTTTTTACCTCATGTCCAATAAGGGCCCAATAATATGACGCCGTTTATTGTGACATGTCAAGATAACCCATCAATATTAAGTTGTGATGGACGGTCGTCATGTGGATCCCCAATAATATGAGCCAATCCCATGGGAGTTCCACCCAACTTACAACATGTGTCGATCCAATGTACAGCTTTCCGACGAACGGCCCCCCCCCCCCCCCCCAATAATATGAGCCGGACCGTATCCACGGATAGCATCTCATACATTGATCGTTGATGGAAGGTAGGAATATTTAAACAATATTTAAATTCCCTTTTTATTAATCTTGATATCAATTTTAAATCATATTTAAAATGAGGGATTTTTAATTTTGAAAATTTGTCTCATCATGCAATTTATGTATGCTTGCGGGATTCTTACAATTTAGTCTAAACATGCATACATCAATAATATCATATATTATTTAAGGATGATCGATCCCATTAACTAATCGACCCGTGGTTGCCAATCACGAGTCTAAGTCCAATCTTAGGTGATATGCAAGTATGCAATGCAATCCTATTACATTGAGCTTCCAATTTACATTTTTTCGGTCTTCATTGTCTGCTGGGCCCACCATTTCTTCAAATCTTTGTCTCCCACTAAGTCTAATAAATTTACAATAAATTTCGATGACAAATATGGGATACATTTTTAGGGGTGGGAACGGGCCATAAACCAGGCCCACTTTTATTACATATGACAATCATATTGGGCTATAAACCAAGCCCATTAATAAAATCCAACAACAATAAGACAAATGTAAATTACCTAACATACACCTAAAACATTGATCATGGCAATCGATCATCCTTTATCCAATAATTAATTCAATAATTAAATAATTGGATAAACATGCAAATGCATCATAATTTAAAAGATAAAATCATATTTTATCTTATCCAACCATAAGATTATATCTTATCATCAATTGTACCAAAATAATTAATTTTATAAAATTTAATTTAACGGATAAAATTTATAAATTTTCCAAAAATTCAAATTTATCCAAAAATCAATTTTAAAATTTTCGGACTCGAACAATTCGATCCGATGCCTCGTGAACCAATCAAAAACAATTTTCGATCGGATCAAAAACTAGAATTTCAAAAAAATTAAAATTTTAATTAAAAATTAAAAATAATTTTTTCGGGCTGCCCGGGACAATCCCGGGCAGCCCGCGCCCCAAACAGGGGCCCGGGCAGCGACGATCACTGCCCTTGGGCAGCGACGATCGCTGCCCATTTGCCCATTAAAATTCAATTTTAAAATTTTTGTTTTGTTTCAAAAAACCGAGGCTTAAAAATTTTGTACAATCGATTAATTTAATCGTTTGATCTGAGCAACCTGGCTCTGATACCACTGTTGGAAAACGTGTTCAGATCAATTAAGAATTGATACCCGGTGCAGCGAAAGTTTAAAATTTTTATTTTATTATATGGAACGATTCCATATATGGGTATCAAAACTTTTACGATTAAATTTGTTCAAATAAAAATAAAACACAGTTAAATTTTTACCTCATCAAGCAAAGGCTTGATCGTGGACTCCAACAGAATTTAATCTGCTCTTCTTGTAAATCCCGGGAACCGATGACAGTCACGATCTAACTCCGGAATTAGGTCCACGAATGAAAAACAAAAACCCTCTGATTGACTGCACTAGAAATCAATCAGAAGTTTTACGTAGAGAATAAACAGATATGATCTTTTAATTCGATTTGTAATTTTTCACAAAAATCACAAGTCGAATTTTCTCCAAAAGGAACAGAGGAATTTTCGAAAAAACCTCTTGAATAATATAGACTGATTTTCGAAAATTGATAGACTGAAAGCTTGTGTAATTTTCGAACACAGTACATATATTTATAGATAATTTCTAGACTAGATTAAGTTATAATTGCATTAGGACTCTAACTTCTTAGGGCCCACAATCCATATCTTAAGCCAAACAAGCCAAGCCCGTTGTTCTAGAAATTAATATAAAATTCATCGTGACTCCGATTGATAAACTGATTTTACCAATGTGCACAAAAACCATTTTTGCATCTTTTAAAGTCAAGATAATTTTTCTGAATCCGAATTCAGTGATTTCCAAAAATGCCCATCCCTATGTCATTTTAGGAATTCCCACTCCCTTTTAATTAAGAAGTCCAACTTCTCTTTCATTAAATTTAACTCTTTAAATTTAACTATCTCTACGGGGTTTTAGTAATCCATTACTTGTGTAACCCTCAATGGTTCAGGAATACAGCTAGCCGTGGGCTCACAACTCCTTGTGACTCGGAACAATAATTTCCGACTTACCCATCGAATCATGGTAAGAGCGCCTATCAACATTGCCCCATGATTCCCTAGGTATTACTGATAGTGCCTGCAAGAACCAATAGATTTTGGTTAGCGTACAGTACGGTCCCTTCAACCAAATATCCCGATCGAATCAACAACCATTGGTGCATCGAGAGTCGTTCGAGATTCGATAACTATGCATAACATCTTGGAGATCTATTAGTGACATCGCATGTGTTACTAGGAACACCAAGTAACCTAAAACACATCATGTAATCTGGCCAGAGATTCGTCACACTAATATCTCCTCAGATCGCATAGGATATCCACACTCGCAAGTATGTGGTGAATCCTTGACAACAAAGCATCGACTCCTTTATGTGTCGTAACTATACCCAATCCCGACACCTGATGACCCCAATAGAGTTGGTAAACGAGTCAAAGTACAGTACTAGCATATAGAGTCTCAATGATGTTTCAAGTAATAAGGACTAATGATGTACAACCAAAACCGCGGACTTTATCCACTCGATAAGTGATAACCACTTGGAAAGTCCGAATAGGGTAGTTCGATCATTCATCATATGAATATCCATTTGCATGCTTTGAACATCTCTATGTTCCATACCAATGAAACGTGGTACTCGGCATCGCAAATGCTAGTCTCAATCTCGAGCGATTCTTATCCTTATTTGCGGACGGCTCAATTGACTAGGAACTGTTTAGAATATACAGTGACTATAAGATGTGTTTCATTATAGCCATCCCCATGTGCTACCACATCTTACATACACTATAGTATATTCAAGGTCTTTATCAAATCAACAATAGTATATCATAATATAACAATATGAAGAAAGATAAAGTCAATGCCATTATAAAAGTGTAAATTATATTAAACAAAAGATTGTTTTACATAGAGTCATAAAAGCCCTTAGCCACAAGTTGGCTAACCGGGCACCCACTCTTTCAGTAGGATCCTAGGTTCCAAGCCTATATTCAAAAGTTCACCGTATCACTACATAATTCTACAAGCCTTAACTAAGCTAATAAGTACTCCCAAAACTTAAATAGATTCCCGGACCATACCTTCGTCCGTAGTTAGCCCTTTGGAGTCGCTAGTCCCGGATGACTATAACCACACCTTGGTTATTCCAGAACCTCTATTATAACCGATAGGGCCCTCAAGTGTATATCTCACACTATATAACTGAAGAAGAAAACTCGGAAATTCGTATTTAGAAATGAAATCGAACGAGCCCTATTTATAGGCAAAATTCCCGGCCAGGATGGGAACTTCCGATTTCAGGATCGGAGCTTCCGATTCAGCTCACTGCGTGCATGTGTGACACGTCGGGATCGGAACTTCCGATCGGGCGATTGGAGCTTCCGATCTGCTCTACGTTCAACACTTGTCAAAACTCGCGGCTGAGTCATCGAGCATTGCTGGCAGCTGGAGATCGGAACTTCCATTCCAGGATCGGAGCTTTCGATCTCGGTGCTTCCGTTGAGCTTCCGAAGTGGCTAGGATCGGAGCTTCCGATCTGAGTTCGGAGCTTCCGATCCGGCCCAAAGTCAAAAACCCAAATTCTCTTCCAAAGTTCAATAACACTCCGAAATTGATTAATTACCAACCCTAAAACATGTTTAACATATTATTATCTTAAAATGAGTTCTGGGTTACTACAGGTTTAATATTTACGATAAAATTTTAAAACTATTTTTAAATTACACTCATAGTATTGTATCATTTTTGGTAATTTTGACAATAAAAAAATCTTATAACGTCAAACACATCAACATTTTTAATTCATTTAAAATAAGTTCATCCAAACACTTTAACAACTTATTTTTAAAATAAGTCGTGACATCTTATAAACTCCTAAACAGCTTATAAGCTCTTGGATCTTATAAGCTGTTTTTAATAAGTTTAGCCATATATCCTATTATTAATTTATATTTTTAATAAAAAGTGTGAAACAAAGTCACAATTGTACATTTTGTATATTGTTAACTTTGCCTTTCGTTTATTACGATAATGTTAAAATTATCAAACTACGTGTATGCTAGATGAGGACCTAATTTTCAATAAGATCGTAACTTCAACATTCTTTGGTTTTTATTTGTTTGTAGATAAATTGAACAATTTTTCCACAAAATCTTAGTTTGAGAATATTGAAATTTTAAAATTCATTAATTTTAATTACTTGTAGATGAAGTGAAAAGAATTTTCTACAAAAACCTAATTTTTAGGATATTAAAATACTAAAATTATTTTGTTGTATTTTCTTGTAGATAAAGTGAATTTTTTTAATAACAAAACTTAATTTTTGTAAGGACTCATGATAAATTTATGAGATGATCTTACAATTAACGAATGTGTGATTTTTATAATAGATATAGATGGACAATCAGTTGTAGATTGCTTTATTTAAACTGAAAAACATCTATTTGGAGGTAAAATTTTAAAATTATTATAAATAAGTCTTTAAAAAAATTGTTTATTAGTATTACTCACTATTTTTTTGATAGTAGGAAATGCCAAAATTATTTGGTTTTTTTTACTCACAGATAAAGTGAATAGATGTATTTCTACAAAAATCTTATCTTAATTTGAACGTGATTTGTTTTATTTTGTTGATATATAATATTTTGAAATGAGTTTATATAAGAACTGAACGTAGATGAAGAAGCTTTGTAGGATCGAGTACTTGCCACTTTTAACAAAAATTAAAGTTGGTGGTAAAGGTGCAACTCAAATCTTTTAAACCGCATAGCAGTCCAAACGTCATGATTCGATCGCTCAACCTAGTATGTACAATTATTGCACCCCGACAATCTCTCTCCCAATAGTTGCACTCCTTGCAATCAATGTGAATAAAACCTATAGTTAGAACCTAATGGGGGGGGGGGGGGGGAAAATTAGGTTCTATTGGCAACTTTAGCAATTTAAAGCGATTATGCAAATACGCAAGCGAAAGACTTAAATCAATCAAATATAAATGCGGTAAATAAATGTGTAATGTAAATAAAGTAGTAAAAAAGATAAGAGATGTTTATGGAAGTTCAACGATAAATCGTCTACGTCTCCCCGTCTTGGTTAAGATCGATTAACCAAGGATCCACTAACACTTCGAACGTCTTGGCCTTGATGGCTCCAAGGATAGCCGTACAACTCAACACGATCACCGCTCCGATACAACTCGATACACTTGGCCTTAAGGGCTCCAAGGATAGCCTCAACAATCACACAACACACTTGGCTTCAAACTCAAGTGTTTACAATGATCGCACAACCAAGTCACAAATGATTTTTACAAACAACTCTCGATTTTTGAGCGAATATATCGAATAACTCTTGATAGAATACTTTGAATGAGAGGAGATGCTTGCAAGAGATGAGAGTGAATTGAGATATCTCAAATGTAGGGATGTAAACGAGCCGAGCTTTTGAATGTTCAAGCTCGGTTAATTTATAAACGAGCCAAGCCCGAGCTTATTTAACGAATATATTCATGGCTCACGAGCTTATTCGAGCTTTTATCGAGCCTAAACGAGCTTAATATATTTAAATTATAAATTTAAATATTCATTAAATTAATTAAAAACTAAATTATATATTTAAAAAAATATATAATATTATTATTAAAATTTGTAATTTTATTCTAATAAATTAATTTTTATAGATTTTTCAATTTTTTTCATAATTAAAGTGTAAATTTATAAATTAAATATCAATACTATTATTTTTTTGTCTAAGAGATGACTTACGAGCTTGTTAACGAGCATGTTAACGAGCTAACGAGCCGAAGATTGGAAAGCTCGAGCTTGGTTCGTTTGCCTTAACGAGCCTCATTAAACGAACCCGAACGAGCTTTTAACGAGCCGAGATCCGAACAGTTCGCGAACAGTTAGTCTCATTTACATCCCTACTCAAATGGCTTGGAATGATCTCTATTTATAGTTGCAATTTCGAGCAAGTTCGGATCCTCCGAACGGGTATTCGGGTCCTCCGAAGTCTTCTGATTCAAATTCAAATTTCTGCGGCTGTTGAACTGTTCGGGTGGTCCGAACACGTCTTCAGGTCGTCCGAACGGCTGCATTAAATTCATTACGACAAATTTCTTCCGACAAAATCTTCAGTCGCCGTAAAAGAGTTCGGGTCCTCCGAACCTAACTTTGGGGCGTCCGAAGTGTGCCTTTCATGCTTTTCGAGAGTGCCTCCGAGCAATATTAAATTTCAAGAAAACTTCGGGCCGTCCGAACTGGCTTCGGATCGTCCGAACAGGTCTTTCGTGGCCTTCGAGCTTGTCATTCGAACATATTAAATTCTTAAATAATCTTCGGAGGGTACGAACCTTCTTCGGACCGTCCGAACCTGGGCAAATATGAACATTTCAAATTGTATCTCCAATTTTTTATTATCGGTTCTTGCTTTCAATATTGTCCATATACAAAAATATTATTATCTGCAAATTTCTCACTTTAAACTGTTAGTAATAATTAACCGAGTTTTGTAATAATCAAAACACAATATTTTGAGAATTGTTAATGCATTAAAAACTCTAATCTCATACACAAAATTTGTATGCGTTTAAGGCGTAACACCTATGATCTTGGCTCTGATACAAATTATAGGATCGAACATTTGTCACTTTACCAAAAACTATAAATTTATCATAAATAAGATAATACATATAAATTTAATGCCATCAATAATATAGCACGAAATATAAAAAAATTATGTTGATCGTGATTTTGAATTTTGGTCTTTAAGTAATATAATTTTTTTATTAATTATTTATTATATCATTAAGAGTCGAACTTTCTTTTTTTTTTTTTTTTTGGATAAATTCGATATAATATTGCATATTTTTAAAGTTATTTAGAAGATTGAAATACAAAAATTTATTGATTTTATTTGTTCGTAGATAAAGTTTTTTCGCAAAAAACTTAATGTATATTTCCCAAAAAAATTAAACTTAATTTGTGTGCGGATCTAATGTTAAATATCCTTTAATTTAAAAAAAAATAAAATACAGAATGTTAGCATTTGTATTTAAGTATTCAAAATCTAAGCAAAAATTTCAGCAAGTAAGACATTGCATGCAAAAAAAGATCAATAGATTTTGAACAACAAAAAATTAACAGGTGCAAAAAATGTATCAATCATTAACGACATCTACATGCAACTAATAGAAGACGATAACAACACAAGAATGAAAATTTGAGGTAATGAAATTATTTCTATTATTACAAGAAAAATTTGCAGCAAATTAAAAAAAAGAGAAAGAGATAGATAACGACTATCTAATGAAAAAAATTAAAAATCAAAAAATCAAAATGCAAATTATTGATGACGACAATACCACAATAATTACTATTAAAGATGAAGAGAATATTGTTTTTCACCAAGAAGAAAATATGGATGATAAAAGAAAAAATCGTGAAAGAGATAAAAATTCAAAATATAAAAGAAGAAAACATTTAATGCAATAATTTAATTTAAATTTTAGAATGTATTATATATATTATGTTTTATTTTCATATATTAATAGTTCTAATATAAAGTGGTCAACACTATGGATTATATTTTATTGCACTGTCAAATTTAATTTAGAAAAAATTGCAAATTTACTCCCGTATGTTTATCACTTTGCGATTTTGATCCTCTATGTTTTCACATTTCAGTTTTAGTCCTGCATGTTTTGATTTTTTGCAATTTCGGTCTTTTTTATTAAAAAATGCTTACGTGATACTGTACACGTCTGCTCTACATCAGCACTGAATTGATGCCACATCAGCGTCACATTGGAAAAAGGACTAAAATTGCCAAAAAAATAAATATAGCGGACTAAAACCGAAATCTAAAAATATAAAGAATTGAAATCGCAAAGTGAAAAACATAAAGGACCAAAAAACCAATTTTTCCTTTAATTTAATAACTCTATAATGATAACAATTATATAAAATATTTTTCCCAGTGTCTCATTTATACAAAATTATAACATCGATGACTAATATGTTTTCAAAAATTATAAATTCATTTAATTTGTAGCACATATTTTTTTAACAAAGATCATTTGAGCGCATTTTATAATACATGTTGTATAAATTATATTATATTAAATTTTTACTATTGGCTAAAAGAGCATGAATATAATTAATTTACTGCAAATTAATCTATTCTCAACTCATTTTTTTAATAATACTTATCGACAATAGAAGCGTTTGTTTTTCTATTAACTAAAAAACATAAACTTAGCACCTTAAAAAAAAACATAAACTTTAGGAAATCATTGAATATACCAAAATACTCTTTTCAAAAAAAATAATATACCAAAATAATATATCCAAATTTCAAATACCAAATAAAAATAACACCACCATAAAAATCCGTTACTCAATATCAGTACTCTAAAAGGCGGCGCTTTGGCCCGTCTAGGCGGTTACTATTTTTTATATAAAAAAATAAATTAAAAATAAAAAAAACTAAAAGAGAGACACGCGATGCGAGGAACAATAACAAAAGGAACGAAGAAGCGCATAAAAAAAAAGCCAACCAAAAAATTAAATTGCATGTTACGTATGAATACTTGATACGCCTAGGCGGGTTGCACTAGGTGGTGGGTCGCCGTCCACCTACTGCCTAGCGTTTTTTAGAACATTAACAAATATTTCGCAACACAACTATTACAAACGAACTCGCGAGCTACTTATACGAGCTCGTGAGCATATTAACGAGCATGTTCTCGATAAAATTGTCGGATTCAGATTGATAAGTTTAACGTACTAACTCGAACGAGATTTTTATCAAGCCGAGCTCCGAACATCGATTTCACGAACAGTTGGTTTCATTTACATATATGATATATCCCTATGAGTAGGGGGCTACCATGTACATCACACAAACTGCAGAGGTCGAAATGCAATCACCCAAAGAAAAGGATACCCCTATAAAATGACTTGATTACCCTCCAATTCTGAAAAAGAAAACCCTGCCCCCAGATATGACCCAATTTTCATCTCGAGCCTCGCCAAATGTCCCAACACGCAGCACTGTTCTTCGCCATAAAAAAAAAAATCAAAGAAAAACAGTAACAAAAATACAAAAAACACTTGTCACCTGCAAACTACTACTTTCAATCTCTTCCGTACACATCTACTGTTTTATCACAACGGATCGCAACCCACCCAACACCCAAACCATACCAGCCAGCCAACTATGCTTTCTCCTTTTCAATCTCATTTTAACTTATTATACCATGTCTTTAAAATACACTATTTGCTTCACACCCAGCGAATGGGACTTATAGGAGATTAGTTTGTTGTAATTGGCGTCGTATCATCGCAAATTATTTGAGATTTTGGTATCTAATAAAGTCATAAACTATGTATATTTTCACAAGAACTTCATTAGTACCTATCACTCATGTATACAAACAATATAACCGATCGAAACTTATTAAAAATCCAATATATGTAAAATATTTTCAAAAGTTATCTACTTCGTACTTGATAAATAGCTTGAATTTTTTTTGTATAATCTCAAATATATATCCCAGTTTTTTCATTTCTTAACAATTCTTTTTGTTTTTTTTCAAAAAGGGTTGACCCCGAAGGGGACCCATTCCACATGAGTCACAGGCCCATTGATTCATGCGGAGGGTAAATCGAGGGATGTGCACGAGCGGCAGAGACCTAAAAGAGGGAGCACATGGCCCAATCCCCAGAGCATATCCCCACAATATTTCAGCAGAAAATATGCTCCACACGAGGATCGAACCCGCAACGCTGGGGAATTTCTTCCCACGTCACCTCAGGCCTTACCAACTCGCCTATGCCCTGTGGGCCTTTTTGTATTTTTCTAATGTATCTACGTGGGCTAAAATTCATAAAAATTATGCAAATAGTATCATTGTTAACTAAGTTTCGGAATAACATGTAATCATTTTTTGAATAAATTAAATAAAGATAAAATAAAAAAAAGTGATTATAAATTTTGTTTTTTTTAAATGATTTTCCCTAAGTTACATGGAAAATAATTTATATATATGTATGTAGAATGAAAATGAACTAAATTCGAACTGGCGTTGTGTTATATACTTATGCCAAATGTGCATTACTAAAATCAACCCTACTCAAATTTTATAAACTTAAATCTTGAATACCATATCTTTCGATTCATAACTAAAATCAGAAATTATCATAATGTAATTCTATTAGCTACTATTTAACTTAAATTTATATTTCGTAATCAAAACATTACGTATATATTTTTCAGCAGTACACACAAAAGACTAAACTTCGTGAGTTATGAGGGTGCAAACTGTGATTATTCCAAAAAAAAAAAAAATGGGTACCACGTGAAATGACCTAATTGCCCTTCAACACCCCGATGAGAAAAATCCAGTAATCTTATCTTCAGCCACGCCAAATGTCACAACGTAGCTCTATCTTTTAGCAACCAAAAACCAACTACAAATATCCCCCCAAATCCCCACTTCTCAAACTCAAAACAAAAGGCAAAAAACAAGAACCAACATCAAACAACACCACCACACCAAACATTAAGAAAAAAAAAAGAAACACAATGGCATCAACAATTGTCCTCTCAAATGCAAACAAATTCCTCCCATCTCTTCCATCCACATCTTCTAATTCACCAAACTCTCCTCCTCAAAAACGACAGATTGTGTGCAAGGCATCCTCCATTGATGCAAATTCGCCGGTACCATGGAGCAGGAGGGGGCTATCGATCACCGTCGTAGCTGCCACCACATTGCTCTTCGGCTACAAGGGCCGCTCCGAGGCCAATGCGGCGATTCTGGAGGCCGATGACGATCAAAAACTCATGGACAAGGTCAAAGAAGACAGGAAGAAGAGGCTCCAGCGACAGGGTGCCATCAGCTCATCGGACAACGAGACAGGTCCCGCCCCTTCTTTTTCTTGTCTCTGTTTTTTTTTTTTTTTTAGTTCAAGACCAAGTGGTACCAAAGACTGCACGTTTCTTGTTTGGGAATTTGTGTGACTGAAATGTGAGACTGGAATTACTTGCAGCCTTGCTCCAAGATCTTGTGTATAAGCTCAGCAAAGTAGGGCAAGCCATAGACAAGGAGGATCTTACTACAGCAAGCTCGGTTCTTGGTCCAGGAATAGACACGAGTTGGGTCCAGAAAGTCAATTTTGCGCTCAACCAGGTGCATTCATGATCGATGGTTTTTGTGGCTTTATTTATGTTACATCTTTCCTAGGCAGTTTCTGAAATCTCTTTTGGCCATTAATTGTTTTTCTCAGTTGAGCACCACTGGTGAAGAGATCGTAGAGATTGATAATATCAACATCAATTTGGCTTCCTTAATCGCCTCCGGTGAGCTTCTTATAAACCATACTTGGTCCATATACCAAAAAACAAAAAATAAGTAAACAAATCATCAAAATCCCGAGAGTTTGAAACTTGATAAATGTGAGGTTCAATTCCACATCTTGATATATGACTTAACTTTCGACTCGATAGTAGAACATCAAAGTTCTTGGTGTTTCTGCATATGATACATTGCAAGCATATATAATATATATCAATCAACGCAAGTTAGAGCTAACCAGTAACTTACTCTTCTGTTTTGCAGTTGACAAGAACGATATTCCGACCGCCAAAGAATCTTTCGTGGCCGTTGCGAATGCATTCAAGAAGTGGGCTACACTAGCCGGATTAGTTCAACAGCTGAAGGGGCTTTGAAGATCGAAACTCGAACGTGGCGAGACACAACCATCAGACTGTGTGTAAAGGATGGAATGTAAGAAAAATAAAGAAGATACATGATTAGGATACATATTGGCACCCATGTATTCTCTCCCGGGGGGTATGACATGAGTAGTTGTACGTACTTATTTTTTGATCTATAACTTTATTTATTGATGAAAACATGGTGTATTTATTAAGTTCAGTAGATAGAATACCAATCATCTAATCAACTCACAAAATATAAACATGCACAAATAAATCCTACCCTAATCATATACTCACTGTCAATGTGGCAATGTTCCCCGCGGGAAAGTCTATTTATGCTATCCCAAGCGCAATGTTTTTGGGGTTCCACTGATTTTAACTAATTATACTTTGTCACGCTACCCCAAGGGCAATTATAGACCTTCCCGTTTCGTGCCATGCATCAGCCACCTCCCTACCTAGCCTACAACGGACCGGACCTATTACAACCTTCACTTTACAGCTCGATTCTCGCGTTCTAATTTTCAGCGCTATTCCCTCATTGAATATGCAGTATTCATATATTAAATTTTCCCTTGAACTTTCAGAATCTTTTAAAACAAAGGGAATACAATTCATTTTTTCTCACAACTTCTGAATGTAATTTTTCTCGCGCATCTGTTTCTTTCTTATATTCTCAAGTCCAAATTCTTCTATATATCTCTTTGTTACAATTTATTATGTCAGAAATTTCTCCTTCGTGCACCTATATTTTGGTGGTTGTGTTATCGTCACAAAGTTGTACCCGTGCTTTTTTTCGCATGGACTCTGCAAAAATCACTACTGGTAGCGTTTTGCATTAATACTACAAAAACGCCACCAGCTACCTTAATTTAGAAAGTAATTTTTTTAAAAAAATTAAAAATGAAAAAAAAACCCATATTATCCAAAGGTATAACGAAAGTTATAGATGATTTTTTATTATTTTTTTCCTGGACTATTCATGTAAAACTTGGAACTTTTTTGACCCATAATAAAATACTTATTGGACTGGATTGTATACATAAAATACCAATTTATTTTTATATAGATGTTTCAAAATGGTTTAAGAACAAATTTGGGTTCGAGTAATTCGGAAGGTCTAAACTACATAGTCTTGGAAGTTCGGAAGGTCCGAAGTCTTCGAAAGCAGCGATGGAGTTCGAAAGCTACGGGACATATCGGAACATCCAAACTGAGATCGGAGCATCCGATCGAGGTGCCATGCACGTGTCAACAGAAATTGAACACGTAGTTGCATGCATGGGATCGGAGCGTCCGATCTTTGCCAATCGGAACGTGGCACTCATGCATGGATCGGAACGTCCGATCTAGGGATCGGACCGTCCGATCGAGCTCTATAAATAGGGCTGAGGGTAGCCTCATTTGGATGCAAATCAAACCTCTCCTTGGCCCATGTTAGCTCGTTTTTTTATGAGCTTTTGGGTACTCTTATTTTAAGAGTTGGAGTAGGTAGTAGTTTTTTTTATAAAGGACAGTGTCCGTAGTAGCAGCCAAGTGGCGGAGCCTTGGCGAGGTGTCCAGAGGTCGTAGCGGGGCTGTGCCCAAGCTCTGGGGCGTTCGACATCAGCGGGATGATGACTGACGCAGGTATAGCTTTAGCTCCTTATTGTAGATAGGGAGTATGCTATGGTTTAGTTAAAGCTTTTAGAGCATGATAGGTGATGTATGGTTTTATGTATTATAGTGTTGCATGATAGGCTTGGAACCTAGATGGGTGCTTCTAGGGACTGCCTTAATAAGGTACGTTTGTACTGACTGAGATATCCAAGCGAGTTTTCATGCTTATATGTTGCATGTATGTGATATTATGTTCTTGCTTTGATATATTATGATGCATGAGCATATATCATATAGAGCCAGTATCTTTCGAGATTAGCAAGAGTCATAAGGGGGGCTCACCTCTTATTAGGACGTTTGGACACTGAGAGTCCTGTCAACAGGAGGGTTGCACCGACTTTAGTGATCGATCCATGGATACGCGTCCGGTTAGGAATGAGTGGCGTATCCCGTGGTTTGATTCCCCGTTCGGTACCGCTCATTTCCTAGGTGCCTCCTGATTGTCAGTGTATTTCTCAGATATGGTTACCCAGTCATTTCATTTGCATGCATCATATTTGTATGGTCACCCGTACTAGCGTATTGAGCGTTTTATGCTCATGTCCAGCTATTTTTGTTGTCGGACACCCTATTTAATGAGGCAGTTGCAGGTTAGTTCTCCCGAGGATGTGGAGATTAGGTGGTAACCAAGGCAGGACTGGAGGGCTAACCACTAGGTTTGATATTTTTGGTATGAAATTATTTAAGTTTTTACGCATTTACTCTTATTTAGATTATTTATTGTTTAATTGCATGCTTAAATTCTGATTAATAGGTGATTCTGGGTCGGGTCACTACATTTTTGGTATCAGAGTATGCAATATGAGTCTTTGGGACAAAGTATTGATATTTGGGTTATCCTTGTAGGATACAAGTTGGATTTGATAACGATAGAAGTATCGGGAGTTGGATTAGCAAGGTACTTAGGCTTTTCCAAGATCTACATTACCAGGATTGGCAGGAGAGACTCATATCATGTGGGTTCCAACAAGACTAAGCTGGAAAGGAAGATCAAGATTTTTACTTTAGGTATTTCCGAGGATTGGCCAGAGCGGATTATTGATAGCTGTTCATGAAGCTTCGACCTAGAAAGGTGTCCCGGAAGAGTCAATATTGAACGCCGGGTACTTCTCGGGATATATTGGAATAATGGAAGACATAGTTGTATAGATTCTCTGTCAACCATAGATGCCCTGAAGATTTTCCACATGTAGTTGGAGAAATTATCAGAAGATATTACCGGAAAATAGACCAGCTAATAATGGTAACACCGGTGTGATAACTAGATCTTTTATGGTTATCGTGTGTTTTTCTGTTTTGCAATATTATTTTGCCTTCAAATGTCTTTTATCGGTTTTAGGATTTTGTCTTGGTTGCTTGACTGTCGTCGTAGGTCTTAATTACTATGAAACCAAAAAGTAGGGGGTTATTGTAAATATTTTGTTTTTGTTTCCTGATATTTGTGTGATTACAGCTAGAAATATACATGTGGTATATTAGGGATAATTAAATCAATAGGTTTGCTGTAGAATCTAATTTGGTTGAAGGTTCTTACTTTTTTTTTTTTTTAATTTTTGGTGAAAGGGTCTTGGTAATATTGTCTTTTACAATGTGTTTGGGTGCTATGGATATGGGGGGATTTGGAATTGAAAAATGATTTAGGTGTATGGGAAGACGGGATTTTACTATGGCATTGTTATTTCAAGTATTCTAAATAGCGGTAGAGGCGGCCGTCTAGGCAGTAGGCGGCCCTCCAACGCCCTGCCTTGGCATTAGGCGGCCTCTTCAGGCGGCCCCAAGCTGTCCAATGGGCAAGGCGGGCGAGGCGGCGGTGGCGGGCGATCGGGCGGGTAAGGCGGCCAAGGAGGTCAAAGAATTTTAAATTTCAGTCAAAGGTCAGAGTGAACTAAATTTAAAAACCTAGTCAAAGTTTACCAATTTTAAAACCTAGTTAAAGTTTAACAATTTTAAAACACTAGTTATTTGAAAACACTACACACTTTATTTTGTTTTCCACTTTTGCTTCAAGTCTTCTCACCATCAACCACTAGGCCTGCTGCCCGCCAGTCACGGGCAAGCCTTTAGGTTAGGTTTTGTATATTTAACATACTTTTGCACAATTTAAGCCAAATTCTAATGATATTGTTTGGGATTGTGGGGTGTTGTATAATGAAAATGATTACTACATATGATTACATATAAAAAAGATGCTAAAAAAATTCAACCGCCTAGATGCTACCTAGTCACGGACCGCCTAAATGCTACCTAGTCACGGACCGCCCCGCCACCGCAGCGCCAAGGCGGCTAAGGCGGTAGGCAGTGACGGACCGCCACGCCACCGCCTCCTGCCATTTACAACACTGGTTATTCATGGAATTTTATGGGATTTGTGATAACTAAATGAAATATCTAAAAAATTGAATGGATTTCACGAGATTCCATAGTATCTGCTGTTTAATATTTGATAATTTTAACTTTCATTAGGATGTCCTTGTATTTATTACCTTTGTGACTCCTTAATTACTAATAAAAATATGATTTATTAAAACTTCAGTAATTTGAGATTTTGGAATGGTAGGTTTAGAATAATAAAACTGACTTTGACACTTAACCATACTTCTATAGCCCCCACTCCTTAAGCTCTTTAATGTGCTGAAAATTGTGGTAGCTTGCCATCTTTTTTTTGCTTAGGGATTTATGTGCATGCTTTAACTAAATTTATTGATGTCGTAAAAAACTTAATTGTGAGGACCCGGATTCTAGTCATCTAATCATCAATAAAACAAGAAACGGTCATTCAATGAACAAAGAATGAACCAAGGAAAAAGTAGGCAAAATTTTTTTTTTGGGGAAAAATACACGGACCCCGGCCCCCCTCCGAATAAGGGTCCGGACCTACAAAAATGCTCAAAACCGAGGGCACACGGACCTTACACGAACCTATGGGGACCCTTACACGGGCAGAGGACACACAGACCCATGCACAGAGGCACATCCAGGGTCTGTGCCCTGCTGCAAAAACTAAAAAACTCAAGTTCCAATTCTGATATCAACTCCAAAAATCCTCAATTCAGCATGCATAATTCCATACAACTCGTATGAAAAGGTAATGAAGTTCTAAGTTGATCAAGTACTCAAATAAGTAAAACATGCATCAATTCTAAGTTCTACAAATCAAAAGACAATACAAACATAACATTTCGACGGAGTTTAAATACAATATCGATTTCTAAATCAAGTCCTCACTTCTATCATCTCAATCCCAGTCTAGTCATGCTGCCTCTGACTCGAACCTACCCCACCTGTTGCCAAGTACACATACAAAAAAAGACAACAGCCGGATAAATCCAGTGAGAATATAATTTCCAGTAAAAGAGACATAACATATAATCCACGAAATATATCAAATCATGATATACGTAACAACAAGACAAGAAATATCAAACAATACATCAAATCTGATATAACAACAGCTAGACATGCAATTTCGCATAGTAATTCAACGACGTGAAAATAACATCAACTCGAATTGAAATGCAGTAAAATGCAATGTATGTCATTGGGGTTCGAGATTATCAACTCAGAAAATCCAAGGGAAATTTTCATTGATCGGTTTGGGATCCCTAGGCCAAGATATATCACCACCACTCACCGACTCTCCCGATCGAGGTGAATGCGGCATATCTCGATCCTCTAGACTTTGGAGCATCTATAAGGAGCATTCTAGCACAGGGAAAAACTCAAAATCCAAGGCCACTCCAATATAGCCCCCAAAACGTCTAAATCGCATCATAAAGAGCATTTTAGCTTTTGGAAAATCTAAAAATCCAAAGCCACTCCAATATAGATACAAATAACTCGGCTCAATATAGATGCATATGAAAACATAATACATTCAAATAAATCGACTCGATGCATTTAATCAATCGAATAGAAATCATGCAAGTATGTGATTTAGGGACTCGAGAATCAACATCAACTCGAGTATTCTCCCTTTTCGTTTCGATGTCGACTTTTACCATTTCTTTGATTCGACGTAACTGCAATTCCAAACAAGCTACAAGAATAAGAATTTCCAAATCAAAATTCTATTCAATCTAAATTCAAAGAGTAGAATCAACTCGATACCAAACCTCGATCCACTCTTCAACGATTCGACTTCTGACAGTTCTGAATTCCACGATCTTCAATCCAATCTGTACGGAGATATAAATAATCCAATATCAACCAGTCCCGAAAACTCAACCAAAATCCTAACTTCTGAAATTTCCAATCGGCGGCATAACGGCTATAATATGATCAATCCAAAAACACAGACATCAATATAACTATCCAATAAAACTCTTAACATCAATAACTCCAATAGAACAACTCCAAAACTCAACAGAATATAATACCCCATTTTCGAATAACTTCAAAAATTCATAACAAATTCGAACGACTTTCTTTCTTCGATCCGACTGATAATAAACGATATATGCTAGCTCAACAACGACATATCCAAAAATAATCAAATTCTGACAACCCTCCAAAATCGAAACATAAAGGATCGAAGTAAAACTTACGGTAGAACGGATCCCTCTAAGTCGTGATCGCAAATATATCTTCAGATTTAATTTCTACCGGACGGATCGAGCACGGAATGAAATCCCAAAAGTTTTGAAGGCGTTAATGGCGTTGGAGGCTAGAGAGAAGATGGAAAGAAGAAGGAAATATAGATGGTGATGACTCATGCTCCCAATATCCTTTTATATTTAGTTAAAATCTCTAATTTGCACTTTGGCCCCTAAATTCTTCACAAATTGCAATTCAGTCCCTTATCTAAAAATAGTTCAACCCTCGAATTTCTTAATCTCTAATATCAATCTTAATCTCCCAAAATCTCGATTAGGCTAATTTTGGGGTGTTACATTAATGTTGTCAAATTAGTTATTCCAGGGAAGAGCATGCAGAATTTCTTCGTGTGATGAAAGGTGTGGCTTTTCGAAAACCAATTCTTTTTAGTTCTTTCTTTTCCAAGAGTTCTACACTTGTTATTTTTGCACAGTAATGATTTAGCCTATGACCCGGTTCTTTTGATTTGAGATTATTATTATTTGAATCCATGTAATTCTTTTTGGCCATCATGTCATTAGCACCTTGCATTGAAGAATTAATCTTAAAAACTCCACGCATACATCATTAGGTATCATATGTTTGGCAGAGGGTGTGTTGAGATGAGATGGTGGATGAATTTATCCTTTCTTATTCTATCTTATCTAATCTTCTCTTAATTCCCAAGAACCTCATCCTTACTAAGCGACGAATGAGGGTGTATTCACTGCATATCACTAATGACCCTTTTCAAATGATGGATTTTCGTAAAGTTGACAAATTTCTATATAATTCCAGTGGGTCTTTTTTCATAGAGTTTATTAATTTCGTATGTGTAAAATAACAAAATTGATCATAATAGAATGATTCCTAGAATCTCCTTTGTACATGTTTTCACTCCACTCCCAAACTAAGCTAGAAAAAGGCATTTAATTTGGTTTTTTTTCGGTACCGTTGTTTTTCATGTTTACCACTAAAAGTAATCTGTAGATGTTAAGGTGTCGACGAGGAAATATTTCTGGATTTCACACTATTTCATCTTTATTCTACTCTTGGCTATCTGGAAGGTGTTGTGGCAATTGCATGAACGATTATTATCAGCACATTTCTCCCCCTTGTTTATACACTGGAGTGTCCCAGGCCTCAAAATACTGAAGTGATCTCTTTAACATTTGCAGACAATGTTGCGTAATTTTGTACCCGAAAGTGCACGGTGTCAAGTTTTAATATAATAGTGAATAGAGTATCGTTCCCATGAGGAGTAAAATAAAATTATTTAATGCTTGTAATTATAATAGTCTTAATTTTATTTAGAAAATCAAAGTTTGAGAGGTTTTCAAAGAAATTAAATAAGAAATTATAATAGTCTTAATTGTATCTTAGAGACGATTTTCGCCAAAGTTGAGAAAGTTGAGCACTGTTAACGGGCAATTTCGTCTAGTGGATAGAGAGAATCTTTCGCCTCAACTATTTTTTTTTTGTTGCTGCTGTTGTTGCTGATTTGTTCAGAATTCAGAATACATATCCATTAACACTTTTGGCAGATAATATACGTCATCACACAAGTTCTCAACCATTTGCAGATGAAAGTGATCGTTGATGAACCCAATATCAGTCTGTTGTGATTAGATAGAATTTTGAGAAACAATTTCATTTACTTTTATGTTATCGATTCTAGTTGTTTATTGAATTAGAAAATATTCATCTATGAATTGAAATATTAAATATGAATATTTTTTATTGTTTATGTATGATAATTTATATTTTTTTGATAATTTTGTTGGGATTAGTATGACAAAAAACAATTAAAAATATAAATGAATCTAAATTGGCTTTAATTATTTAAAACAACAATTCGATCTTGATTTCCAATTTTGATATAAACTGATCTAAAAAATTGTTTCATGCACAGTTTAAAATTATTTTTAAATTCATCACTTTAAAAGTGTTCTGATAGCACTCACATATCCAGGAAATGTAGGAGCGATTGAAAATCGTCCTAACACCGTTAGCAATCACTCTTATATTTCTAGATTCAAAAACATTTTTAAAGCCCTTCTATATCTATAGAATATTGGCATACTTTGAAACCGTTCTTAATTTTTTGACATCAATAACGTTTCAAAATCGCTCTTATATCCATGAAGTTTTGGGCGGTTTACAACCGTTCTTAAACCTAACAACTTTCAGAGCGGTTTGAACCTCTCTTATGTTCATACCTACAGGCGCGATTTTAAATCGTTATCATTTGCACAATGTGTAAGATCGGCTTCAAACCATGTATGCAAATAACCGTTTCTATAAGGCTATTTTTTTGTAGTGTAGAGACATAGAAACATCTTGCTATTTTGGCAAAAGACTATGTACAATATAAAAAAAAAAATCCATTTTTAATGTTGTAATTCACCTATGGAAAGAATCTGCATTCAAACTCTCTCCCCTCCACATTTGCTATTTTAATTTCTAAGATATCTTTTTAAAAGAACTTTGAGACCCTCACGGACAAGTCTAGTTGAATTTTTAAGTACCGAACGTGTATCCATGGATCACTAGAGTCGGTGCAACCCTCCTGTTGACAGGACTCTCATTGTCCAAACGTCCTAATAAGAGGTGACCCCCCTATGACTCTTGATAATCTCGAAAGATAACTGGCTCAATATGATATATGCTCATGCAGCATAATATATCAAAGAAAAAACATAATAGCACATAAATGCAACATATAAGCATGCAAACCCGCCTGGATATCTCAGTTAGTACAAACGTACCTTACTAAGGCAGTCCCTAGAAGCACCCATCTAGGTTCCAAGCCTACCATGCAACACTACAATACATAAAACCATACATCACCTATCATGCTCTAAAAGATTTAACTAAACCATATCATACTCTCTATATACTATAAGGAGCTAAAGCTATATCTGCGCCCGTCGTCAGCCCACTGATGTCGAACGCCCCATAGCTTTGGCACAGCCCCGCTACGACCTCTGGACACCTTGATCGAGCAAATACTACCACTGAAAATCAACCTAAATATATATATATCAATTAAGCTCGAATATATCGCAAGTGCACGAGTCAAGTAATAATATAGTGTATAAAGTACGAGTATCGTCCCACAGAGATTGATGTCTGACAAAATTACTCAAGTATTATTCTTTAGTTAATTAAGATAAGATGATAATAAATTAATAAACTAAAATAAAAATGAAATAAAAGCAAAATAATAAAATTAAATTCAGAAAATAATTAAATGATTGTTAGGATCTCGGTTCACCTACCCTTTTTTCTTCTCTAATGATTGAAATTCGGTTCTCAAGTCATGCTTTTGACGGAATTTCCTAATCTATCAATATACCCTGTCGAGCTATATTAATCTAATTAACAAATTACAATAACCAAGTGTCCTTGTGTTATTTAACAATTGCAATTGCATTACGATTGTGGAATCCTCTAGCTTTCGACCTATTGGACTATGACTATCAACATGTATCCAACCTCATATGTCTATTCAAGTTGTAGATCCATGGACTATATTACCCTATCATGTTATAAAATCTCCTTTCAGTATCAATTATAACACATAAAATCAATTCGAAGTTGACCAATCTCCAAATAATCAATAAACACAGTAATATAATCAAGAATGCATAAAAAACAAATTCAATCTTCAAGAAGAAATCAAAACAAAGTTTTGGGGGTAGGATCCCCTAAATCCCAACAAAAAAAAAAAGAAGAGAGAAAAGATGAAACTAGTTTGCGCGGTTCTTGAGATATTCACGCCGTCTCCCTCTTTTGCTCTTGGTTCTCTCTTGGTGGCCGCCTCTCTCCATGGTTGCGTCTCCCTCTGATCTCCTTTTTATATGTACTTGAAAGCCCGTCAAATAAAGCCCGTGACTCAAGACTTTTAAAATCTCGAAAATTCTAATTTTTTTTCCTTCCGTGTCGCGCCATGGCGCAGGGAAAAACATGCCATGGCGTGAAAAGTTCTGTCCCAAATGTCTTTTTTTTTCGTCCAGGTCGTGCCTAGGCGCTCAAAACTTGCACCTAGGCGCCATATTTTCTTCCCAGCGCGCAGTTTTCTTGAAAAATTCATAACTTGAGTTCCAGCCGTCGGATCGAGTTAAAATTTGGACAGCAACTTCAAAATATCTTGTACTACAATATAAACGGTGGAGATTGGATTTAGAGCAATCTAGAATTAAATTTGAATTTTTGACCAAGGCTGCTCCGTAATTCATTCTTCAAAAACCCATTTTCCTACAAAATTAACCTGGAGAGTAAAATGAGCTTATTATCACACAAAAACAATACATAAAACAATATGAGACCAAACATATTCATGCCAAATAGACATAAAATAATGCACACAAAATGCACTTATCAAAATACTTAAATCTTGCTCTCCCTCGAGCAAGACATGCAAAACATTATGCAAAAAACAACAAAATTAAGAATGAATCATGAACATGCACAGCCTTCGAAAAGTTTCCATATTCAAAAATTAAAGACTACAAACTTCTGATTGTTCACAATAACTATCAGTTTAACGTAAACGTGTGTGTGTACAATGTTATTCCAGTTTCGTGCAACTTTAAAAGAATTCATCCTAAGAATGTTTAGCGACCTTTGACAATTCAATGCAAGTATCACAATCCAGCACTCCTTCATCCCAATAATCCCAAACAAAACATGCATTCTCTTGAGAATAATGACGTACCTTCGGATTTTGTACCCGGTTTTTTTCTAAGCCCCAATAATTACCCGCAAAATTAGCTATAACTAAGATAGGATTCGAATTTCAATCCCTTCGTCTATAGCCCAGATGAAACTACAATCCCATTTATCTCGCAAACTTAGCTATGGAAAATTGATTAGGATTTCAACCATTTTCCAAGTCCAGATGGAATTGTTATTTTAAAATTTGTTTAAAAATTTTGTATTAACCCCATGGACTTCGCATACTTAGTCAAGAGCAACAGATTATGATTTCAATCCCTCACTCGTAACCCGGATGGAGTTAACTTAATTTTCAACAAAAGTTTTTTTTTTTTTCAAAAAATTTATAGGTACGCCCAAGATCACACATGCAATGTCTAACAATAATCAAGAATCCAAAGACACTATCATGATCAACAAACATCTATTGTCGTGCAATGGTCAAACAAACACGAAATTTATCAATTACTTTGCTACACTACACCAATCTAACATGCGTGCTTAATATGATTCACGATTCAACCAACAGCTTTCATGTTCAATCAAAAGCAACATTTTTCAAAAACAATTTTTTTCAACTCTATCATCATCAGCTAACAGTCATCATTCTACTTATTCACATAACACAAACACAAAACATAATGATATGCATGAATACGAACTATATGAATAATCTAAACCATATGAATGAAAAACATAATGACGAACGAAACAAAACTAAATAACACCCTCCCATACTTATCCAAAGCATTGCCCTCAATGCTCTAGAACAATTAACATAATGAGAAACGAACAAATGCAAAACAAAAATAAACACCATGAAAACAAAATAACACTCCCCTGGTCAATCATCGTGGTGTATATCCATCTGCCGCTGCTGCACCACATTTCTTAGGCCATCAATATTCCAAAATATTCACACTAAAAAAATGATGTAAAAATTTTGGGTTGCCTTCCAAGTAGCGCTTGATTTTCAGTCTTCGGCTCGACCCTCCGAAGCACTCATCAAAGAGCGGTTGACGCCCAAAGTAAGTGTCATATGACACCACCAATGGGTGTTTGTTCCATGTGCCCTCAAGCTTGGCCAGATGTAAGCAGTTTATGCTCGTCACCTCAACAAAACTCCATAGCAGCTGATAAACATGGGAGGAGAACATCTCTGTAGGTTCTCGGAGAACAAATTCTTGTGAAATTTGTGTTGGCGGTGTATCTGCATATATTGTCTCCTTCAGAACTT
Source organism: Henckelia pumila (assembly GCF_033568475.1). NCBI lineage: Eukaryota > Viridiplantae > Streptophyta > Magnoliopsida > Lamiales > Gesneriaceae > Henckelia > Henckelia pumila. The sequence goes on from NC_133122.1 coordinate 144,264,329, forward strand.
CTTCCAGTTGAGGTTCAATGGGAAGAGAAGACTCAAACACCTCTTGATCTTCAGCATGAATTGATTCGCATTACAAATCATGGTTCTCTAAGTCATCATCTTCGAACCAAATTTGGGGAATCACTGTTTGAGTATCTTTCTTCACTTCATGTTCTTGGTGTTCATGTAGAATTGATATTTTGAGATTCTCTATCTTTTCCTCAAGGTGACATCTAGAATTGATTAGATCTTCTATAGTTCGCTCGTTCATGGCCACGTACTTGCTCACCATATCCTCTAATGAATGCATGATCAATTGAGAACAAATTAACTCCTCCTCTTGAAGTTCGAATGGTTGGTCTGAAAAATCTGGGTAACAAGTATATTATGGTCTTTGTGGCTCCAAATCTGTGGTGTAAGATCCCAATACCGGTGGTAGTTAAATTCTGCCATATCATCTAATATGTGTATCACACTGTCATCATCTCGGCAAAATAATGGACAACCAGTTTGCAAAGCTCCATTAATTACCCATCTCCTTGTCACTGCATCCAAACCATTAAGAGAAAATTTAAGAAGAGAATAATTGGAGAAATTATGATACCGAAATGTGTTCGCCAAATTATTGAATCTCTCCCATGCTGCGTAGAACGGCTTTTCATGTTGCTGGATAAAACTCGTGAATACTTGTTGATGGAACATCTCAAAGTATTACACCAGATGAATTCTTGCAAAAATAAAATAGAAAACGGTAGATAACGCAGGAATAAAATAGAATAAATAAAAAAAGAAATTAACTAAAGAAAATAACAAAAAGTAAAATTTGTCTATTTCAATCCCCAGCAACGGTGCCAAAAACTTGATCGAGCAAATACTACCACTGAAAATCAACCTAAATATATATATCAATTAAGCTCGAATATATCATAAGTGCACGAGTCAAGTAATAATATAGTGTACAAAGTACGAGTATCGTCTCACAGAGATTGATGTCTGACAAAATTACTCAAGTATTATTCTTTAGTTAATTAAGATAAGATGATAATAAATTAATAAACTAAAATAAAAAATGAAATAAAAGCAAAATAATAAAATTAAATTCAGAAAATAAATAAACGATTGTTAGGATCTCAGTTCACCTACCCCTTTTTCTTCTCTAATGATTGAAATCCGGTTCTCAAGTCATGCTTTTGACGGAATTTTCTAATCTATCAATATATCCTATCGAGGTATATTAATCTAATTAACAAATTGCAATAACCAAGTGTCCTTGGGTTATTTAACAATTGCAATTGCATTACGATTTGTGGAATCCTCTAGCTTTCGACCTATTGGACTATGACTATCAACATGTATCCAACCTCATATGTCTATGCAAGTTGTAGATCCATGGACTATATTACCTTATCATGTTATAAAATCTCCTTTCAGTATCAATTATAACACATAAAATCAATTTGAAGTTGATCAATCTCCAAATAATCAATAAACACGGTAATATAATCAAGAATGCATAAAAACCAAATTCAATCTGCAAGAAAAAATCAAAACAAAGTTTTGGGGGTAGGATCCCCTAAATCCCAACAAAAAAAAAGAAGAGAGAAAAGATGAAACTAGTTTGCGCGGTTCTTGAGATATTCACGCCGTCTCCCTCATTTGGTCTTGGTTCTCGCTTGGTGGCCGCGTCTCTCCATGGTTGCATCTCCCTCTGATCTCTTTTTTATATGTACTTAAAAGCCCGTCAAATAAAGCCCGTGACTCAAAACTTTTAAAATCTCGAAAATTCTATTTTTTTCCTTCTGTTTTGCGTCATGGCGCAGGGAAAAACACGCCATGGCAAGAAAAGTTCTGTCCCAAATGTATTTTTATTTCGTCCAGGTCGCGCCTAGGCGCCATATTTTCTTCCTAGCGCACAGTTTTCTTGAAAAAATCATAACATGAGTTTCAGCCGTCGGATCAAGTTAAAATTTGGACAGCAGCTTCAAAACATCTTGTACTACAATCGGAATGGTGGAGATTGGATTTAGAGCAATCTAGAATTAAATTTGAATATTTGACCAAGGCTGCTCCGTAATTCATTCTTCAAAAACCCATTTTCCTACAAAATTAACCCGGAGAGTGAAATGCACAAATAAGCAATAAATTACACAAAAACAATGCATAAAACAATATGAGACCAAACATATGCATGCAAAATAGACATAAAATAATGCACACAAAATGCACTTATCACCTCGCCAAGGCTCCACCACTTGGCTGCTACTACGGACACTGTCCACTATATAAAAACTACTACCTACTCCAACTCTTAAAATAAGAGTACCCAAAAGCTCATAAAAAACGAGCTAACATGGGCCAATCAGAGGTTTGATTTGCATCCAAATGAGGCTACCCTCGGCCCTATTTATAGATCTCGATCCGACGTTCCGATCCCTAGATTGGACGTTCCGATCCATGCATGAGTGCCACGTTCTGATCGGCCAAGATTGGATGCTCCGAACCCACTTCGGAAGCTCCGATCCCATGCATGCAACTACGTGTTCAATTTCTGTTGACACGTGCATGGCACCTCGATCGGACGATCCGATCTCAGTTTGGATGTTTCGATCTCTCGCGTAGCTTCCGAACTCCATCGCTTCTTTCGAAGACTTCGGACCTTCCGAACTTCCAAGACTATGTAGTTCAGACCTTTCAAACTACTCGGACCCAAATTTGTTCTTAAACCATTTTTGGACGTTTTGGATCCGATATATTGGTCCGTTTAATCATAATAAAATCCCTTGATCATGTTTCATTAATTCTAACATGTTTAGCAAATTAATCTTGTAAAATTAGAACCGAGCTACTATAGCACGAGTACATGTCAAAAGTTTTTCTCGAATGTCGGGCATTAGAGGATCAATCTTTCTCCGACAATATTGAACGTTGAATAAGATGATCGCCTATAAATACTTGATGACATACAAAGATAAATCTCTATTTTGCTTTCGTGATAACAATAATCTAAGATCATCAAGCTTTCAAACAGACTTCAAGTTCAAACAGACAGACAAAAAGCAGAATAAACTTCAAAGTTTATACCACAAGAATTTTACATTACCATATCAATTGATAGTGATCACTTTGTGATACGAAGTTAAGCTTTTAAAAGAAAATTATACTATGATCTTACTTGTAACTTATTCAAAAGTGATCTGATTTGAGAAAGCGTGTTACTAGGAGTTTATTTCAAGGGTTGATTGGATTGAATTTGTTCAAGTTGTTGTGCAAATCAAATTCTTCTAGAGGAACCCTTCTCAATCAAAGAAGGAGAGACGTAAAAGTTTTATCTTCGAACTTCCATAAAAAATTCCTTGTTCCTTACACTTATTTACTGCATTCACTTATTTGATCTGTCCAAGTTATTAAGTTCAATTTTGTTAGAGAGAAAATTTTCTGCTTGATCTGATCAGTTCTCTCGATCAAATTTTGTTAAGAAATTTTTGTATCATTTGAGCCGGTAACTCAGCTTAATTGCAACTCAAGTTCTTTGAAATATTTTTAAATGTGTATTCACCCCCCCCCACCCCCGCCCCCCACCCCCTTCCCTTCTACACATACTTTCGATTCTAACATCTCATTTAGAATTGACCATTTGAAATGTAATTACTCAAAAATGTATTTCTAATCAACTTATTACTTTTTATATACTCCAACAATTCATTTTATTTATAGATTTTTTGTTTACATTTTTTTTCCTTTTGGCGTTAAGTAGTTGTCAAAACAATTGGAATTAAATGAACATCACCAACTTTGTTTTTTTTTTCTTAGTTGATGCAACTCAAGAACACACAAATCTTTTATGGGACCTCAAATTTAGAGAGAATTTGGTATCTAGGCTAACTCCAAATTCAATCTTAAAAAACATAACTATCGTCTATCATTTTAGAAAAATACTAGATGTACATATAAGCTTACACTTACTTACAATTTCCGTAATTAAATACAAAACTACCGATGATAAAAAAAAATCTCGTTTATCAAGAAAAAATTTGTAATTAATAAGAAAATATGTAAACAAAGGTGTACATTTAGCATTTTTAATCATTTTATCATGAATTAATATGGCTCTAGGTCTTTTTTTTAGAGTACAAGTACAAGAGTACATCGATATTTTTTCTAATTACACAATATAGTGAAATTTTTTGCGCAATCGACGGGACATGATCATTGACTCGAGACTTGCTTATCTCGAGCAAAAAAACTACTAAATCTACCTAATTAAATAAATTAGAAAGCTAACCCTATTCAACGAGAATCAAACTTGATTGGTATCAGGGCATCAACTTTAGTCATTGGGCTAAGAGCTCATTAACTATATGATTCTAGATCTTTTAAGACTTCATCAAATATTATTTCTCATAATATGTTATTTTTATATATTTTTTAAAAAAACCCTTAACCAATTAACCCGATAACAAATTGTATAAATGTTATGGCTAAATAATAAAAAAACCGATTAAAAAATTTTACCTTAAATAATTCTCACCCTTAAAATAAAAACAAATACAAACAAAAATTAAAAAGTCTACAAAATTAAAATGACCTATTTAAATAAATATATTTATATTATGAATAGGTATCTTCTGAGAAGGTCTCACATATCCAAATCCAAAGACGGTTCGATCCGATTCATATTTCTAGTAAAATAATAATAATATTTTTGATATAAAATAATAATAATTTTCATGAATCATGTCAAGTACAAAAATGGGTATCATAAAATTAAATTGACCAACGATGCAATTTCAGAGAAATTTTTTGTTGTGTTATGTAAAACATATCATAGACAAAATATATTATAAATTAAATATAGGCAAGCTGGTTAGGTTTACTGTCTAGCCTAATGCCTAGTTTGACACTTCGAGTCCTATATAATGGCTAGTTCGGACACGTATTTTACTCATTATTTAATAAATCTCACATAATCAAAACGTTGATAATTTAGATATATATCATTTTCAACCATTTTGTTTTTTTGACAGGATAAAGAAAAAGTTGAAAAATTATTACTTAATTTAATGTAATAATATAATTTAATATTAAAATATATTTCACGTATTACAATATTAAAATAAAATAATTATATATAATTTTCATAGTTATTTAACTAAAATTTTATTATTTTATTTAATTAAAAATAGATTTATAAAATAAAATAAATTTAATTATTTATTTTAAGTAGAGATATATATATATATATTTATTTTTTTGATGGAAAATGTGTGTATGTTATAGATCTAGAATCACGTTTTTCAAAAAGCTGCGCCGCCGTGAATCCTGTGCAGTCAAGCGACCTACCGTTGGAATCGTTTTCTCAAGGCGAGCCTACTGTCCAAATTTCACCAAATTTGGAGTTGATTAGCACATTCAAATCGACCACTAAATGTATAGTGGCACCGGCTTCCAAATATCCCATTCCGTCTGAGTTTCAGGCTATTTTCTTCGGCAATGGTGGTCCAAATTTCAATTCCTCTGGTACGTCTGATCTTTATGTCATGGGAAATCCGTTGGTGTGTCCAATTTCTCGATCGGAGCTGCTTATCGGAAACGCCCAAATTCAATTTGGGTTGGTGAGTCCGGCGATTGAATTGGGCCGTTTCGCCCCATTGCAGACCGAGTCTGTATTTTTGACCACCGGTTCCATACTCTCATCATCCTCTCCGGCCGTCAGTGGTTGTCCAGGTGGTGACTCGTGGGTCGACTCGGTCGAGTCATCGAGTCAGCCCGTTCATGTTGACTCGGCAGTCAACCCTTCGTGTTCTGGTGTTTTTCCTGTTCTGGTGACCATGCCTGATCCTTCGGTGGTGCCTAGGGTCTCTTTTAGGAATGTTGCGGCCTCTTCGTCTTCAAGTTTGCGGAATTTGAGCTTTGATGGTTTTGAGAACTCGATGATTGACGCTCTTGCTCCGACTTTACGTGACGGGATTCCCGATATTCTTTTTCCTGATCAAATTATTTCCTCCTTATCTGAGCCTTTTAAATTTTCTTTGGTTTGGAGGATTTCTGGGAATAGGGGTGTCACACAGAACTGTGATATACTAGCTGCGATTTCCCGTATTTGTTTGAAGGGAGCGTATATGGTTAAGTTTCTTCCTCGTGGTTTCATGGTTTTGAATTTATCTGTGGAGGAGGATTATTTGTTGTTTTGGAGTATTCCTGAGGTGTCTATTCGGTACGTTACGATTCGATTTTCTAAATGGACACCATAATTTAAATTTGAGGAAGAGTCTTCGGTTGTCCCGGTTTGGGTCAGATTTTTGGATTTACCCCTCCATCTCTATGATAAAAAAATTCTTTACCCGATTGCAAAGATCCTAGGTAATCCAGTTAAAATTGATGACATTACTGCTGATGGTTCCCGGGGTTCTTTTGATAGGGTTTGTATTGAGATCGATGTCCTTGTAGATCGCCCAGGGCATGTTTGGGTGGGATGGGGTGATCATTGTCAGATTATTGAGGTTGTGTATAAGAATGTTCCTCACTTCTGTTCGCATTGCAAGTTGCTGGGACATTCTCTTGAGTTTTGCTCTAGGAATGGGCCCTTGGCCCGTAGGAGACGGACTAGGCGTCAGCGTCAGTCCTCCCAGCCTCACCAGGATTCTAGCATGAATCCTGAAGTCTCGTCTCAGGTTACTCATCAGGACTTGGTTCCTCCCTCCAGTGTAGTCCCGTCTGTTGCTATTGATGGGTGGACTCTCAAGACGGGTAGACAACGACGACGTCAGGATCAGCGTCGTGTTTTGCCCCAGTCTTCGGTGAATCTCTTTGAAGCCCTCCGGGACTTCAAAGATGATGATGTTCTGGATGCTCCGACAGCTGGTGACAGTCCTTCTTTGGATTCTCAGGTGGTTGTTGTGGATGTCCCTGTCTCGAGAGAGGTGGCGGTTTTGGTTCCGCCACAGACTGAGGTTTACCCTAACGTTCAGGGTACTGATGCGGGATCTGGTCAGTTGCCATTGGTGGCCCCTCCTCGTACTGAGTTCTCTCCTCTTGTTTTGGACCTTATTCTCATTGATCGATCGGAGGTGTTTGAGTGGGAGTTGTTGCGAGTGAAGGCTTTTTCGGAACTTAGGCCTTTGACTTTTTGTGAGAGACTGGATCCCCAGTTGTCTTAAAAAGCGTTTCATGCACAGAAGGTTGCGCAGAAGAGAAGGCCCCCTACTGTTTGGCCGAACCCTATGTCGCGATGTTCCTTCAAGAAGACTCACAGCATGTTGTCTGTTTCTTTGGATAGACCCCCTTGACTATGTGCTGTTGATATTGTTCCGCTGTGGCGGTCTTAGGTGAGCGTTTACTGTAGGCTTCTCCTTGCCCACTAATGTTTTATTGTGCTTTATGGACTATTATAGTCTTTTATGCTTTATGTTCTGATGTACTTATGTTACCTTTGGAGAGGTCTTGGTATAATCCCCCTCTCTCTGGTGTTTGTCCTGCTGCTTTGTGTTTATGTAATAAGTGACTATGCCATTTCCCAAATATATATATATATATATATATATATATATATATTAATATAAATATAAATATAAAAACTTTTAAAAGCTTAATCTTGTTTGAAGTTTGACCACACTTATCATGTCCTTGGAACGGTGCGTACGATGGGGCCTTAAAAGAATCAAAATTTAACTCAGTTGTCAGTAAGTAGTTATCTGCAATTTTGTGTTTTTAATTATATATATATATTATATTATATTTTTGGAAATGTATTGGTTGTCCACGGCTCGACGCCAATCCTTCTCCTCTCATCGTTTTTCTTTCTGCCTCTCTCATGTTTTCCTCTAGTCTAGATCCTGCCGACTTGGGATCTCGAAGTGGTTTTTAATTCATTCAACTTCAATCTCGAAATCACTTCCCAATCATTATCAATATCAGTCATCGATTGGAAATTGGATTGAGCCATTATCGGTAAGGATATGTTTTGTCTCTCATATTCATTTATATATATATGCATGTACTTATTAAGCTTGATTGTTGTTGGCTCGTGAATTCTAGATCATGTATGTTTAATTTCGTATTTGAATGTGTAAAAGAACACATGGATCTAATTCAATCGGGGAATTCACAATGGATCTACTTTATTCAATTGCAATTGGGGAGTCTGTGAATCAAGATGCTGAAAAATTCAGTCTTGAGATCTCTAAAGAATTTTTGAGATATGTATATACAAAAACTTGTCGGTCCGTAACATCAATCAATAAGTCAACATCCGAATTCAACTCTTAAACATCTCACTTTTGAACTTTCTTTATGATGTTTCTTATAGGATTTTATTCATGAATTAATTCTCATCCACCAACATGAAAAGCGGTCAATAGAAGAATTTGAAATTATGCAGTTAGAATGGAGCACATACAAAATAAAAGAAAAAGAAAAAAAGGGTATTCCTGACAATTCAAGTCAGTGGGAAGAAAATGCATATCATGACTCGAACCGGAACCACAGTGTTGTCTAGCTCCAAGAGTCATCGTGGCCCTTCACAAAATACCAGAGAGATGGCGTGGTAGGGTTGGAGTGCTTCTTACCACCCACAAGGTTCGACACTATATTCTATTAGCTTGTGTATTGAAAATTCTAGAGAAATTTTGATGTCTCGTGATGAAAATAAATTTGGTAAGACGTATTATATACCAACATTCTATGTTTCGTGGTTGAATATTATTTTCAAGTTTCATTTGTTGGATTAACTGGCTATGAAAACTTTGTTTGTTTGTTTGTTTTACTTGTAATAATGTGCACTATGCATGTAAGGCCCGGGATTATTTAATTTTAATCCGAGAATATTTAATTTGGGAATATTTAGAGTTTAGAATTAAATTCTAATATTCTTAAATTGAAAAGGATTGAAATTGAATTAAATCGCTTTTCCGGGGACTGAATTGCAAATAGCCAAAAGTTCAGGGACTAAACTGCAATTTGGCTAATATTTATCAACACTTATACCTTATTCAGCCAACTTACACGTGAATGAACAGAAAATAAAAGGAAGAACGGCTGAAACCCTCAAAAGTTCATTTTTGTCTCTTAAAAAGCTTCGATTTTGTGCGCTCCGGTTGTCAGAAATTCCAGATAAATATATATCTGCGATCACCGCTCCGAGACCGTCGTTTTGGTACAAGTTTCATTCATCTTTCTCAGACTTTATTTTTATGTTGAAGATGGAAATTTATGATTTTAAGATATAAGCATTTATGAGCTGTATCGATTACATATTCGCAGACGTTTCGAAAAAATACTATCGTTCGGATTTTATATGTTTTTATGAAGCAAAATTCGAGCCCTATCATATCTGATTATGATGATTTTCGAGTTATGTGTGATGATAAGTTAGAGATAATGAGTTATATGGATTGTTGGATCGATTGTGATATTGTTTGGATTGCCGGTTTTTAGCCGTTATGCCGTCGGTGTGAACAATGGCAAGACTTTGATATTGCTGATTGAACAAAGCATGGTTTGAATAGCATCTGATCTTGTTAGTTATTCGATATGTCATTTATCAGCTTTATATCGAAGTTGCCGAACTCGAGATCTCCATTTCGAACCGAGAAGGAATTGTAGAAGGTTTGAAGTCATTTGATTGATTTCCTTGCAACGAATTCGAGCAGATTTTGATATATATTCGTCATGTTATGTTTTTAGATTTGAAGTACTTTCAGACTCGACATCGAAAGGTATAAATGACAGCGAATCCAGATGGGATAGAACACTCGAAATAGCTATTGTTTCGAGTATTCCCTTGTTAATCACATACTTGGTTGATTATGTATTTTATGTGATTAGATGCTTTGATTGCTTTACATGCTTATGTGATTAGTTGTTCAAGATGTTTTATAGCATTAAATGCATACAGAACATGTTGCATTCATCTTGAACTCCAGCCTGAAAAGCACAGAGGGTTGAAAAGCCTAGAGTGCATATGACGTTTGGAGGGCTGTAGTTGAGTGGCACGGATTGTAAACTTACTTCCAGAGCCAGAAGACTCACTATAGTTGCACCAAAGTCAGAGGAAATAAAGTATTTAACTTCACCTCGATTGGGTGAGTTGGTGTTCGTTAAAGATTTTATTTTCTCGGGATCCCAAAAAACTTATATTCGATTGATATCAGCTTGATAGCCTCTTTTGCCATATGCATTGCATTCACGTTTATTATCTCGCGCTTTATGTTGTTTATACTGGGATTTTATTCTCACCGGAGGTATCCGGCTATTGCTTTGTTTTGTATGTGTGCATGGCAATAGGTGGGGCAGGAGCTGGTCAGAAAAGACAGGGATAGCTCGAGATAGAGTCTTAGCATGTGAGGACACGGGTTTTAGCAGCACGACATGTACTTTGAGTTGATGAACCATGCTAGAAATGATATAAGAACATTGTATATTGTGGTTGAATACATGATAGTTGGTGTATCTTGTGTATGGAAGCTTATAAGATGTTGTTAGATAGCATGTATCTTATTTGGTAGCTTGTACAAGAGATTATGGTTTTATGTTTCCTCATTGACAGCAAAATGTTGCAGCAGAATTTTCTGAGTTTGGAGCCCGCTCGATCGGCTGAAGTTCACCGATCGAGCGAGGCCCTTATTTTGCAAGGCAGAGAAATCGAGTTTTGTTGCCCGCTCGATCGGTAGAAATTCACCGATCGAGCGAGGGCAAGAATTCCCTGGACCGAGAGCTTCTAGTTTGAGCTCGCTCGATCGGCCAACTTTTGCCGATCGAGCGAGACACTGTAACTTTTAAAATTTTTTTTTTTTTTTTAGCTCTTGGTTATTTAATTCTTTTAAGTACTTGATTAATTGTGAATTATAATAAATTGCCCTAAGATAAGATTAGCAACCCGGGTCCTCACAATGCAGGTTGTTATTTTTGTTGCATTGTTACTAGCAAAATATTGATGCCTATGTTTTTTGTATTCATATATTCTTTTGTCTAGCTTTGCTAGCTACATTGTATGTATATATATATATATTAAAGTAATTTTCTAAAAGATGATTTCATGTAAAAGTGATGATATACAACATTAATTTGTATTATTTGTTAAGGAAGATCCCCTTGGAGTTCAGTGCCATGAAATTTTGATCAACGTCCCGATGTATTCAATAATTGAATAATGCAAAACAACATCTTTTCCCCCTTGTTACAAATTTAAATTTGTATTGAATTATTTGAGGGAATTTGATTTTAAATTCAAATTTTAAATCCTTTATATGGATTTGACTCAAAATTAATATAAATGATTTTTGTGATTTTTCTGCTTCAATTTCAAAATCTACCATCAAACCCAGTCATTATTAGTTTATATGAAATTTCCCACAAATTTAAATTTTTCATCCAATCACAACCTATGAAATTTAGAGTTTACAATTAGTTTTTATATTTATGTTTTCAAAAAATTAGAGTCACTATCATAATTGCATTAGTTTTGAAATCATAATTGCATTTGTAAAGTGTTAGCTTATTATGATTAAAATTTTAGGGCTTTTATTTTATTTTTTAAAAAATAAAATAATATCTTAGGGCTTCCTATCGTCTTTTTAATCTGGTGGGCAATCCAGAATCTTCCTTTTCTTGAAAAAGCGATTACAGACTTCCAGCAAGATAAAACGATGCAATCACTTATCACCAAGGTATGGCTCTTGATATACATCTGTTTATTGATATTCTTTCTTGATATTCTTGATATTATTATTATTATTATTATTATTATTATTATTATTATTATTATTATTATTATTATTATTATCGGGGCGGGTTTGGGGATGGGGATATCATCCCCATACCCGCCCAATATGTTTCGAAGATTTTTAAAAATCCATGAACCCAAACCCGTATCCAAAAATACTCCCCCAAACCCGCCCCGTTTCGGGTTTTCTCCGCAGGTATCCGAATCTGCGTAAAAAATTGTCATCCCTAGATCCATGCAAGGATTTAACATCACGCAACATGGATTCCTAGTCATATGGTCATTGGCTCCAGTGTCAGTTATCCAGTTCGTATCACGACAAAGAAAAACAATACCTGCCATATTAGCAACAACATCAGTTGAGGATTGAAAAGTTTGTCCTCGAATCAGCTTTAATTTCAAAAAATTAAAATTTTTTAGGGGTTTTATTTTAAAAATAATATAATATCTTAAGGCTTCCTATCGTCTTTTTAATCCGCTGGGCAATCCAGAATCTTCATTTCCTTGAAAAAGCGATTCCAGACTTCCAGCGAGATAAAATGATGCTATCTCTTATCACCAAGGTACGACTCTTGATATACATTTGAGTACCAAAAGAAAGTATTTCGGTTTTTTCGATTCGGTTTTCGGTTGATGAACTAATTTGACTATTTGAGTACTTTCAGGAAAAAAAAACCTTAAATAAGATTGGAGATATCATGGTCCCATAACCAAAACCAAAAGAAAAAGCTTGTCAGCGTTTATTACCATCTCATATTACATCTCACAATTCACAAAAACCCAAAATTCTAAATTTACATCTCACAAATACCCAAAAATAAAAGTATACAAACTGAGTTAATAACATTCAATTAATCAACTATAAACAATGAAAGAGTTGCAAAACACCTTCAAAATTTCTTTTCATTGTGTTCTGAAATTCCGATGGACAAGAAGAAGGGGAGATTAGGGAAGCTAAAAGAGGAAGCTTTCGGGCAGCAGGAACGACGGGTTCAAGGGGTCAAGACTCAAGAGCCGGATCTGGACTCGAAGTCAAAGATCTGCAGCTGTGGAGGTGCGGCCTGCGATTCAAATTTGAGAATTGAGAATTTAAGATTGAGAATATGATAATTGAGATTGGAGAGGGAGAGATCGTGGTTTAGGTTTCTACGTTTAAGAAGTAATGAGAATTAGAGAAACACGTTTCTCACTTTACTTTGGTTGAAATACTCATATAAGTATTAAGTCATAAAAATAAAAAAAAATAAAAACCCGGTTTTTGGTTCGGTTTGGTTAATCGAAAAAAACCAAACCGAACGAAAACCGAAATTCCAAAAAATCCAAAAACCGAACCAAATTTTTGATTCGATTTTCGGTTCAAATCGAATTTTTGGTTTCGGCTCTGTTTGGGCAGTTAACTAAACTGTGAACACCCCTAGTTAGCACGTGGGTCAGCATGTGGTTCAGCAGGAGGGTCAGTAGGTGGGTCAGCATGTAGTAACCCAGAAACCATTTTAAGATAATAATATGTTAAACATGATTAAGGGTTGGTATTTAACCAATTTCGGAGTGTTATTGGACTTCAGAAGTAAATTTGGGCTTTTTAATTTTGGACCGGATAGTAAGCTCTGATCCTGGATAGTAAGCTCCAATCGGAACGGAAGCTCCGATCCTGGAACGGAAGTTCCGATCCCCAGCTGCCAGAAATGCTCGATGACTCAGTCGCGAGTTTTGACAAGTGTCGATCATAGAGCAGATCGGAAGCTCCGATCGTAGATCGGAAGTTCCGATCCTGGCATGGCAGACATGCACGCAATGAGCTGGATCGGAAGCTCCGATTCCGAAATCGGAAGTTCCGATCCTGGCCGAGAAATTTGGCTATAAATAGGGCCGTTCAGAGTTCATTTTCAATTACGAATTCCCGAGTTTCCTTCTTCAGTTATATAGTGTGAGATATATACTTGAGGGGCCTATCTGTTATAATCGAAGTTCTGGAATAACCAAGTTGTGGTTATAGTCATCCGGGACTAGCGTCTTCAAAGGGCTTACTTCGGACGAAGGTATGATTCGGGAATCTATTTAAGTTTTGGGAGTACTTATTAGCTTAGTTAAGGCTTATAGAATTTGTGTAGTGATACGGTGAACTTTTGAATATAGGCTTGGAACCTAGGATCTACTTTACTTGAACTAGCCTAGAGGTACGTACACATTGACTGAGATTGCCAGCGAGTATACATGTTTATATGTTGCATTTATTTGGCATTATTATATGGCATGATGTATGATTTACCGTTTTCTATACTCATATGTCATGTGCATATACACATTGAGCCTATACCTTGTTATACCTGATTATAGAGCCGCTCAGCTCTATACTCGATAGTCTGTCACTGAGAGTACCGCGACGGCGGGGGCATTTATGTCTGTCTACTCTGGTGTACTAGACAAGTGTGGTTGCACCCAGAGGTTGATCCGTGCGGTGGCAGCACTCATATGGCGCCGGTTCTGAGCATGACTTTTCAGATGATCTTTTACCAGTCATCATGTTGCATGCATTATATACATATGTTTACTCATGTCTATGTACTGGGCGTTAGCGCTCACGTCCTAGTTGTTATCTTGGACACCCTATTCCATGGGGCAGGTCGCAGGATGGACGGAGCTGGTAGTTCAAGGCAGGACTAGGGAGCAGGAGCCTTGAGGATTTTATTATACAACAGGATTCGATATAGCTGTATAATGTTTACTGTTTAAGATTTCGGTTTGGTTGTATCACTACAGATTTAAGCCTGGATTATATTGCTAAGCTGATATGTAAATTATGGTTAAGTTTCCGCACGTTTTTACTCTGTTAAGTATTTTGCTGTATTAAGTTTAATGCATGTTATTAGTTGCCAGTTAGTAGGTGATTCCATGCAGGGTCACTACATTTTTGGTATCAGAGCATGCATAGATTTTGGGATTAGTACTTGGGATTTAGTTTAGTCTTGAGTAATTTTTGCGCATTTGGGATTTTAATGTGCAATTCTTTTCAGGATATGGCTGACGAGAGTCACGGTAGTGTTGGCCAGGGAGGTGGTCATCATCATCGTCGCCATCATCATCAGAATGATCAACATCGTCCTCATGAGGGTCGACGTCGCTATACTATTAATAAGTTTATGCAGTTAGGACCGAAACCCTTAGTGGGAGGCGAGAATCCTGAACAAGCTAGAAGCTCGATGTCTAAACTTGAGAGCACGTTCCGAGCTTTCGAGTGTACTGAGGAGCAGAAACTAGAAGTTCTAGAATTCGTTCTAGAGGATAGAGCACGTTTTTGGTGGGATGCCAAGGTTGCTCAGGCACGTACTGAGAGAGGACAGGTGACTTGGGGGGATTTCTGTCGGGAGTTTCAGAAATTGTATTTTCCTCCGGCTGTTCCCAAGAACGATCTATGGAATTTCTTACTTTGAGGCAAGGATCAATGACTATTGATCAATATCAGCAACGATTTCTTGAGAGTGATGCATCGATGTATGATATCTTTTTACAAGGCCTGAACCAAGATATCTACTCTCAGGTTGTCGTCTGTGATGACCCGGTGTCTTATGAGACTTTGGTGAACCGTTGCCGTCTTGTGGAGACCAGCAACAGGCGTGGACAGTTGATGATGCCAGCACAGCCTAGTGGATTTATTGAGCCTCGAGCTCAATCTGTTGTGTCATCTGTACCTACGTCTTCTTCTACTCCTACTACTTCGTCTGGTTCTCGTGGTTCACGAGGTACTTTCCGCTTTGGGAAGAAGAAGAAGAAGGAGGAGTTTTGTAGCCACTGTGGTGGGAAGCATCCTGCAGCTTCATGTCGGAGAGCTACTGGGGCGTGTTATATTTGTGGTCAGCAGGGACATCTGCGGAGAGATTGTCCTCAGCGTATGGGTTCTGCTAGTGGAACAGGATCCCAGGTTGGATCTCAGGCTTCTACTTTTCCACGTCAGCAGCCAGCACCACAGAGTTCTTCTGGTTTTCGTCCCCAGACTCAAGGGCAGGTGTTTGCTCTGTCTCAGGAGCAGGCTACTGAGGGAAGCGATCTCATGTTGGCAGGTAACTTCTTGTTATGTGGTATTCCTGCACTTGTATTAATTGATACTGGAGCATCGCATTCCTTTATTTCTAGTCGCTTCGTTAAGAGACATAGATTACCTTATGTATCTTTAGATATGGATTTAGTTGTATCTACTCCGTTGGAGCAGGAGGTAGTAACTAAGAGTCTAGTGATGGGTTGCCTTCTGGAGTTTGAGGGTAATGTGTTATCGGCTAATTTGATGATATTAGCGAAGTTGGTACTTTTATGGTGAGGGTGCGCGACCTCTGATGCCACTTGTTTCGGCTCTGAAGGCATGTCATGTCTTGGAGTCAGGTGGGGAGGGCTACCTCATCTATGCAGTTGATATGTCCATGAGTAGTACGGGTATTGATCAGCTACCGGTTGTCAGCGAGTTTCCTGACGTATTCCCTGATGACATTCCTGGTTTTCCTCCGGTTCGAAAGGTTGAATTTGGTATTGATCTAGTACCAGAAACTACGCCTATATCCCGAGCACCTTATCGTCTGGCACCGTCAGAGATGAGGGAATTGAAACAGCAGTTGCAAGATCTGCTTGATAAGGGATATATTCATCCGAGTGTTTCTCCGTGGGGAGCACCTGTTTTGTTTGTCAAGAAAAATGATGGATCAATGCGATTATGTATTGATTACAGGCAGTTGAATTGTGTCACCATCAAGAATAAGTATTCTTTGCCGCGGATTGATGATCTGTTAGATCAACTACAGGGTACTTCTGTTTATTCGAAGATAGATCTGATATCTGGATACCATCAGATGCGGGTACGAGACTCAGATATATCTACGACTGCTTTCAGGACCAGATACGGGCATTATGAATTTCTGGTGATGCCATTCGGTTTGACGAATGCACCGGCAGTCTTTATGAATCTGATGAATCAGGTATTTCGAGATTATCTGGATAGATTTGTCATCGTCTTTATAGATGATATTCTTGTTTATTCTCATGACAAGGATGAGCATGCACAACATTTGAGGATTGTTCTACAGACGTTACGAGATAAGCAGCTATATGCGAAATTGAGCAAGTGTGAATTCTGGCTTGATCGGGTAGTATTTCTCGGTCATGTGATTTCTAATGAAGGGATATCTGTTGATCCTAGTAAGATAGAGGCAGTGCTGAACTGGTCTCGACCGACGACGGTTGCTGAGATTCGTAGTTTCTTGGGTCTAGCTGGATATTACCGTCGGTTCATCGAGAATTTTTCACAGTTGGCCAGGCCTTTGACTCAGCTTACTCGGAAAGATGTTACCTTCATTTGGTCCTCGGATTGTGAGGAGTCGTTTCACGAGCTGCGTAGATGTCTTACTACTGCACCTGTGCTAGCTCTACCTTCTGGATCAGGAGGTTATGTTGTTTATACTGATGCCTCTAGTCAGGGGTTAGGATGTGTTCTAACACAGCATGGACATGTTATTGCCTATGCTTCTCGACAGTTGAAGACTCATGAGACTAACTATCCAGTGCATGATCTCGAGTTAGCCGCCATTGTATTTGCGCTCAAGATTTGGAGACATTATCTTTATGGCGAGAAATTTGAGATATTTACGGATCACAATAGTTTGAAGTATTTATTCACTCAGGCAGAGTTGAATATGCGACAGAGACGCTGGATGGATCTCCTGAAGGATTATGATTGTGAAATCAAATATCATCCAGGTTCTGTTAATCTTACTGCTGATGCCTTGAGTCGGCAGGTGAGACTGTCTGCACTTCAGACTAATGAAATATCTCATATGATTCAAGAGTGCTGTTCATTGAGTTTTACGCTCAAGAACAAGAAAGGGAGGAATGGGATTCGTTTGTATACTATTCTATCTGAGCCAGTATTGTATTCTCGGATCAGAGATGCTCAGATATCTGATGTTAAGATTCAGCAATTGGCACGTCTAGCCAATGGAGTTAATACATCTGGATTCCATTTTCAGGCAGATGGTTTATTGTGTCTATCCAATAGAGTGGTTGTACCTAATGTTGCGGAGCTCAGGAATGATATTCTATCTCAAGCTCACAGGAGTCGATTATCAGTTCATCCTGGAAGTATGAAAATGTATAAGGACTTGCGAACTAGATTCTGGTGGAAGGGAATGAAGCGAAGTGTGTATCAATTTGTTTCGAGATGTTTGGTTTGTCAACAGGTCAAGACTGAACATCGACGACCAGGTGGATTACTGCAGAATCTTGAGATTCCCGAATGGAAGTGGGAGCACGTGACTATGGATTTTGTTACCCACTTGCCTTTGACTTCACGTCAGTGTGATGCTATCTGGGTTGTCGTTGACCGTTTGACAAAATCAGCACATTTCATTCCTTATAACCAGGAGTATTCTTATGATCGCATGGCACGTTTATACATCCAGGAGATAGTGCGATTACATGGGATTCCAGTAAGCATAGTCAGTGATAGAGACCCGCGATTTACCTCACGTTTTTGGGGTAGTTTTCAGCAAGCGTTGGGTACGACTCTGAGTTTGAGCACTGCGTATCATCCAGAGACTGACGGACAGTCAGAGCGCACTATTCGTACGCTGGAGGATATGCTACGTTCTTCTGTCATGGACTTTGGTTTATCTTGGCAGGATCAGTTACCTTTGATTGAATTTGCCTACAATAACAGTTATCATCGTAGTATTGATATGGCACCTTTCGAGGCATTGTATGGTCGATGGTGTCGTACTCCGTTATTCTGGGATGAAGTCGGGGAACGGCAAGTCGAGGGTCCTGAATTGGTGCAGAAGATTGTAGACAATGTAGATTTGATCAAGCATAGGATCAAAATTGCTCAAGATAGACAAGCCAGTTATGCGAATATTCGTCGCAGGCCACTTCAGTTTGAGCCTGGTGAATATGTTTTTCTGCGAGTATCACCTTTCAAGAAGGTGATGAGATTCGGTGTGAAAGGCAAGTTGTCTCCTCGTTACATTGGGCCTTTCCAGATACTGGAGAAGATCGGAGATGTTGCTTATCGTTTGGCTTTACCGCCATCTCTTTCCAGTATACACAATGTTTTTCATGTGTCGTTGCTTCGACAGTACATAGCTGATGAATCTCATGTGATTCAGTCTACTGATATTCAGCTAGAGCCAGATCTGTCTTTTGTTGAACGACCAATCTGTATCCTAGACAGGAAGGAGAAAGTTATTCGGAACAAGACTATACCACTTGTGATGGTATAGTGGCAGCGCCGAGGCGTTGAAGAAGCAACTTGGGAAACTGAGAGTCGTATGCAAGTAGAATATCCTGAGTTGTTTGCTTTGTATTTTTTATTACCATGTAAGATGTAATTACCGTTGTTGTAATAAGACATGGTTTGATATTTCATATTGTTATCTTGATTTTTCTTTAGATGTTATTTCGCGGACGAAATATCTAAAGGTGGGGAGAATGTAGTAACCCAGAAACCATTTTAAGATAATAATATGTTAAACATGATTAAGGGTTGGTATTTAACCAATTTCGGAGTGTTATTGGACTTCAAAAGTAAATTTGGGCTTTTTAATTTTGGACCGGATAGTAAGCTCCGATCCTGGATAGTAAGCTCCGATCGGAACGGAAGCTCCGATCCTGGAACGGAAGTTCCGATCCCCAGCTGCCAGAAATGCTCGATGACTCAGTCGCGAGTTTTGACAAGTGTCGATCATAGAGCAGATCGGAAGCTCCGATCGTAGATCGGAAGTTCCGATCCTGGCATGGCAGACATGCACACAATGAGCTGGATCGGAAGCTCCGATTCCGAAATCGGAAGTTCCGATCCTGGCCGAGAAATTTGGCTATAAATAGGGCCGTTCAGAGTTCATTTTCAATTACGAATTCCCGAGTTTCCTTCTTCAGTTATATAGTGTGAGATATACACTTGAGGGCCCTATCGGTTATAATCGAAGTTCTGGAATAACCAAGTTGTGGTTATAGTCATCCGGGACTAGCGTCTTCAAAGGGCTTACTTCGGACGAAGGTATGATTCGGGAATCTATTTAAGTTTTGGGAGTACTTATTAGCTTAGTTAAGGCTTATAGAATTTGTGTAGTGATACGGTGAACTTTTGAATATAGGCTTAGAACCTAGGATCTACTTTACTTGAACTAGCCTAGAGGTACGTACACATTGACTGAGATTGCCAGCGAGTATACATGTTTATATGTTGCATTTATTTGGCATTATTATATGGCATGATGTATGATTTACCATTTTCTATACTCATATGTCATGTGCATATACACATTGAGCCTATACCTTGTTATACCTGATTATAGAGCCGCTCAGCTCTATACTCGATATTCTGTCACTGAGAGTACCGGGACGGCGGGGGCATTTATGTCTGTCTACTCTGGTGTACTAGACGAGTGTGGTTGCACCCAGAGGTTGATCCGTGCGGTGGCAGCACTCATATGGCGCCGGTTCTGAGCATGACTTTTCAGATGATCTTTTACCAGTCATCATGTTGCATGCATTATATACATATGTTTACTCATGTCTATGTACTGGGCGTTAGCGCTCACGTCCTAGTTGTTATCTTGGACACCCTATTCCATGGGGCAGGTCGCAGGATGGACGGAGCTGGTAGTTCAAGGCAGGACTAGGGAGCAGGAGCCTTGAGGATTTTATTATACAGCAGGATTCGATATAGCTGTATAATGTTTACTGTTTAAGATTTTGGTTTGGTTGTATCACTACAGATTTAAGCCTGGATTATATTGCTAAGCTGATATGTAAATTATGGTTAAGTTTCCGCACGTTTTTACTCTGTTAAGTATTTTGCTGTATTAAGTTTAATGCATGCTATTAGTTGCCAGTTAGTAGGTGATTCCATGCAGGGTCACTACACAACAGGTGGTTCAGCAAGTGGGTCAGCAGGAGGGTCCGGGTGAGGGTCCAGGTGAGCAGGACTGGCCGGAGGAAACGTGTCAGGAGCAGCAGAAACAGGTGCCTTGAGACGTTATTGATAAAAAATTAGAGATTTATCATTTAAGAGGTGCCCTTCAAATATTATTTAAGAGTTAAAATTAGAACTCTTACACATAAATCTACTCCATGCATGCATCTGCGGGAGCATCTTCCGTGAACTACCAACATCCCTGCATACAATAAGTGTAAGGACCCGATTTTAATATGTTAATTAATTTGTGTGTTACAAATATGTATTATTAAATATCGGTTTATAGACGATATTAAAATACATATTTTATTTATAGAGCACACAGAAGTTGAAATAACTCGAACCGGGTTAAATTCTAACCCAGAATGAATAAAATAAGACACACATTAAATTAATACA
This sequence comes from Henckelia pumila, assembly GCF_033568475.1. Lineage (NCBI taxonomy): Eukaryota > Viridiplantae > Streptophyta > Magnoliopsida > Lamiales > Gesneriaceae > Henckelia > Henckelia pumila. Next base: position 144,285,379 of record NC_133122.1, read on the forward strand.
TATATAATTAAATAGATATGGATATAGATATAAAGATATATATTACTCTCTCTCTCCTCTAGATTTTTCCATCTTATTCGTCATCTATCTGCGTCGTCGTCTTCTTCTTCTTCTTTGTTTTCAAAAGTTTCTCAACACTTTAAATGCTCATATCTTCTTTGTTTTTGGCCGGATTTCGAAAGTAAATATAGTTCCGGAATCCTCGAGACGTAAGCTTTCTTTTGATACCAATATTTCAAAGCTTCGTGCACGTTCCGTCGAACCCGTTTCCGACCAGCCGCGTCGTTCCGCCGCCGTGCGTCGCTGGAGTTTAGGGGAAGGTTGTGTCAGTTGTTTAGACCTTTAATTCGAATCTTGGAGGTATTTTCAGTATCCAGGGTTTCGAATTTTGGGTATTTTGATTCAATTGACATCCGATAATTGATATTTGATTTATTATTGGTTGTAGGTATTATATTGGAGTTGATTGAAGGTATTGACTATTTTTCAGAATTTATTTGGGATTAATTTCGAATTTCCAGATTTTTAATATTGGGAATTTTCGAATTTTAGTGTTGATTATTCATTAATGGAGTGTTTAGATGCTCTAGAAAATATAAATGCGAATTTTCGAAATTTGTAGGAATTTTCGGAAAAATTCAGATTGTTCTAATTTCAGTATTTTGCCGTTTTAGAGTCGTATATTCGATATTTGGTCATTGATAGGATGTTTTAATATGAAATATGAATTTTAGGATTTATGAGAAATTTTTTTGGAATTACAGATTCTGAAAATTTGGGATTGGAATATCCGAGAAATACTTGAGATATTTTCTGTGGTAAATTAAGTGTTGGTTGAGGTACGTATGAGCTGTTGATATTACGACGCCTATAATGGCATGTAATGATATTAAGTATTTTGTAATGAGTGATAACGTGCTTTATGTGCTTATGTGGATTATATGATTGCATTCACTCATTTACATTGATTGTTAATGTGCTGACTTAAGAAATAATCCCTATTTTCTTTTAATAAACTAAATAAATTTCAAATATATTTTTATTTGAATTATTAAGGGATATTCGTCAAATAAGCATGTTAACAATTTTTCATAGCACGTTGAGCCTTGACTCCTTTGATTGCTATTGATGTTGATCTATTTAGATGTATTGAGTCATCGATGGAGCGAGTGACATTATTTAGTGTACTCCTGAGTTAGCACGAGACCGAGCGGGTAGCAACCGTGCTCTCGATGCTACGTACGACACTCCTGATGACAGCATGAGGCCGGACGGGTAGCTCCTGTCGCCCTCGATGCTACGTGTGTGGATTAGCAGTGATGATTCGAGGTCTGCTGCGTTCCTGGCACAGGTGGCCACTGAGATTATTGTGATACGGTTATTTGGACTCCATTTGGTATCCCTTATTCCATTGATACCTGTCACGCATTGCATTGCATTTCATTGCATTGTACATGATTTTATTCATGTCAGTTATATTTGTCGTAATTTTTCTAGTTCGTCGTACTGGGGTCCGACCCCTGTTTTCGTTTTATGCTGTGGTTATTTGTGTTTCCATAGCAGGTTATCCAGGGGAATTTGACTCATCTGGTGGAGCGTCATCTAGTGGTACCCAGTGAGACGAGCGCGGAGTTGAGTTCCCAAATATATGTATATATCATTTTAGCGAGTTTTATATTTGCCGAGGTGATGCCCTGTGTATCTGTATTGATAGTTTTGGACTTTGTTTTGGAGTTGTTGGTGTGATCGAGCCTTGCCGGCTCTGCATGTGTTTAGTCCTGGCCAGTGCGGCTATAGGTTTGTAAATTGATGTTGTGTCTCTATTTTCGAGTATATATATTGTTGGTTGTGTTGTACAGGTTTTTGGGATGTCCTATTTACGAATAAGTCATGCCGAATTTTCTGTAGGCCCAAAACGCAAATTTTTAACTCGTTTTTGTTGTTTACATTAATTAATCATGGTTGTTTGCTCATTAGATATAAATCAGAACACGGGCCCTTTCAATAAGAGTTTATTATATTCAAGTTAAGATTATTATATTTAAGTTAAGAAAATTAATACAAATTTCAAGTATATCACAATTAAGGGTAGAATTCTTACAGTAGCGGAATAGAATATGCGCAACCTGTAACTAAATTAAAATTTGGAATAAAGAAATTAATTAATTAATTAATATACAACAAATAATAATATTTTTATAGGTAATAACATATGTTGAGAATTCTATACCACGTGGAAGCACATAGATTCTCCGTAGAATCGCTCCTCGACCGATCTGTTCACATACCCGTATGAAAAATGTCAAGAACAAAAACAAATTTCTTCAATTACTTCACTCTAATTTTCATAATATTGGGGGAAAACTTGGGAAGGTTATTGAGGTTGATACGGATGATAGTGGGCAGTGTATGGGTAAGTTTGCGCGTGTCCGCATCGTCCGAAAGGTGACTCAACCACTACAAAAGGGATTATGGGTCTCTCTCGCAGATGAGACTGATAAAGTTTGTATCATATTGCTATATGAACTTCTACCCAATTTTTGTTTTGCGTGTGGAAAAATTGGTCATGTTGTCAAGGATTGTTTGGATAATAATGCGAACAAGGAGTCATTAAAGTATGGAGCTTGGTTGAAAGCCCCGGGGCATGCAGGTGGAAAAAAATCGTCTTCAATTCGTGCTACGGAGGCCCCTGTGCAAACCTCTTCTTTATCCCAAGCTACTTCAGAGCCTCCTTCTTTAGCTCTTAAGAGGGGTTTGGGTAAGGAGACACATGAGTTGTCATCTAATCTCATTCGGTTTATTTCTGAGAGTGCAATTGGAGAGCATGATCCTCCTGTTTTGGAAATTGTTCAGGAAACACCGATGGATTCTATAATTCACAAAATTCAGGAAGCTGAGTACCAGAATTCGTCTCATGTTTTGATGATCGTGAAGCCCAAATCTTGTATTGAAGAGCATGATCAATTGAAGACTCATGAGAATAATACAAAAGTTAAATGGAAGATATTGGCCAGGGGAAAGGAGAAGGCAAATGTTCAGATCAATGCTACTATCGGTACCAAACCTCTATTGGAAATCACGAGCGAAGATGCCTTTACTGATGAGACAGGTAGGCATATAGCTAAGAAGGTGAAAACATATCATGAGCCAACGACGGTGTCTGCGATGCAGCACCGCCGATCACCATGAGTTGCGTTATCTGGAATGCACGGGGGCTTGGGAACCAACGTGCATTCCGTGAGCTTAAAAGGCTTATTGCCGAGAGAAGCCCAAATTTTATTTTTATTTCTGAAACTAAGCTGCAAGCTTCATTCTGTAAGAGGTGGAAATATTGGTTAAGTTATGATGGTCATTTTATCGTTGATGCTAAGGGTAGTAGTGGGAGTCTTATGATTTTATGGAAGCAGGATATTGATATTGATATCAAATCATATTTGCAGGGCCATATTGATTGCATAGTTACTTATAATCATCAAAGATGGCGTTTCACTGGTTTCTATGGCAATCCGAACAGTAATCTTAGAAAGTTTTCATGGGATTTACTGCGACGGCTGGGAAGTATTCCTGAACTCCTATCGCTGCCTTGGCTTGTGGGAGGAGATTTTAACGAAATTCTGATTGATCAAGAGAAGAAAGGGGGATCCTACACATCACATAATGGTAGCGCTTAGTCGTGTCGCGCCCAAATTAACCCAACTCAGATTAACTAAATAAACATGTAGTAGCGAGAGTAGGGATCGTTCCCACGAGAAAAATGAAATTTATTTGTGTTCTTAAAAATACTTAAAATAATTAAAAGGGGTTTGTTGGATTTTATAAACTACTATGCAATAACTAAAATAAGGAAGATTAAATAAAGAACGAGACTTGGTATCGGTCGACTACACCTTTGAAATTATTCATTCGATCATCGATTCCCTAAAAATAAATAATTCACATTGAATATTCATCATTGGAAATTTAATTCTTGTTTCACCTTAATTTTAGTTAACTAGACACCAGCGTTTTAAGTTAACCCTTACCCCATAAATTAACTCAATATCAGCGATTAGATTTAAATCCACGGTAGAATTTAAATGAGTAAAACTGATAAATCTAGACAACACATGCACCAGCAGATGTTTTTAATCTAGTCAATTGTTGTTCCTACGATTTAACAAATTTAACAGCAGAAAATATTAATCATAGTTGCTTCACAAATTAGATGATTCAAACAATTACGGATTTGAATTCTAATTTAGCAATAAATTGTATAGCAAAATCCTAAGGTGATCAATCCTAAGATCTCACATACAAGCATGACAATCAATCCAAAATAACTCTTAATACTCAATTGGAATTAAACAATAAAAATCAAAATCTCTCAAATAAATAAATTCAAGGGTTCGTCTTCCTCAACCAAGTATTAAAACTTAGCCACAAATATTCATGAATTTTACAGAAAAATTCATGAAAAAAAAATTAAATCTAAGAAAAGAGAGAAGAAACCTAGCCGCCAAGAGAATTCTCCAGGCTCTCGCCGTCCAAAACTGATTCCGAATCCTATATGACTCTAAAAATCGAGATATATATTTTAATTAAGGCTAGAGTCCTTAAAAATAAAAATTCCTAATTTACAGATTTTTTCCCGAACAGACCCGCTCGCTCGATCGGTAGACATTGGCCGATCGAGCGAGACAAAATCTTGGACCCTACTGTTTTCACAACTTTTTGGCACCGCTCGATCGGTAGGACTATGCGGATCGAGCGGGCATATTTTGTTTCAACTTTCTGTACGCATCACAGCACCTGCGCAGATAGTTCTCTTCTTGCACAAACGCGCAACCAGTCTCCTCAACAGCGCTTGTTCTTGCGCTAACCACAATCTCCCATGCGCAATCGCGCATAAAATCAGCGCTTGGCATTGCGCAGATCACTAGCCAACATGCGTTGTTCCCATCTTCTGTAGCGCGTTAGCGCATCCTTCTTGTGACCTTCACCATGTACAACGCTTCAATATCTTGATCCAAGCCACAACTGTTCCATCTTTTCTTCATTTCTTTCTTTAAGCATGCTACAAACGCAACAACAAAACTCATGGCTTAACTGCTCCATCATTCTTGTTATCAATTTTTCTCCTCTTTTCCTATATTAATTCAAAGATAATGATTAGGAAGTAAACAATAGATTTAATCAATTCAAATTATCCTAATCACACGAATTAACACTAATAAATATAGGAATTTATCATCACATCAAACTCCCCCATACTTAACCTTTGCTCGCCCTCGAGCAACACAAAACCAATAATAAGTTTGAACTCATAATCCATAACAAAAATAACCATGATCTTCACATTTATGCCTCAGGAATAAACTCAATGCATGATCAAGAAAGGCGCTAAAATGCTAAAAACGGAACAAGTTCAATATCAAGACATTTCAACTAGAGATATAGCCCGAACGTGTGTGTGTGTATGGTCATTAGCAAGTGTCATGCACACTTCACAGATCCATTCAATGTAAATCCCCACAACAGCTCAAGTTGCACACCAACAAATCAAATTAAATCATTGAGAAATTTTATAGTATTTTCATTTGTCCGAGTAATTGCACCCAGTTATCCTCAACTCCGTACATTCTCCTCCATATTTAGCTCTTGGAATTTATAGGACTAGAATTTCAATCCTCATTCCAATGCCTCCCCTCACCTTACTAACTTCATTCTTTTTTTTTTCTTATTTCCGATTAAGCTCAAAAGGAAGGTTGATAGGCTAGCGACTTCCTAAGACTATCACAAGGCTCACACGACCTTCACTATGTCATATACAATTCACAAGCCATGACTCATGTGCGCTTAAGAATATTCAAGAACCACATCAAAGTATAATTTGCATTGGATATCAAAGTGTTCCAAGGTTAGCAAATCATCTATTTTCAAAAGCATGCAGATATCATCATGGACTAGTGAATTTCAACAGTCAAATTCATCACAAACTATGAGTTCTAAATTTATTTTTTTTTCAAAAATCCACTAGATTCTCTCAATGACTGGATAAGTCTCTCCCCCATACTTAAAATCTTAAATTGTCCCCAATGTAAGCAAAAATCTAAAACAAAAAATAAATAAAAACTAAGAATGAAAGAAAATACTCCCTTTGGGTTGCCTCCCAAGCAGCGCCTCTGTTTACAGTCGTCGGCCCGACTGTATGTTTCAGTTCATCAAAGTGGTTCATATCTAGTTCCCTTGTCCACCTTCACCCACTTGAGTAATTTTCCAGTTAATTTCGTCCCATGCTTTCTCTTCTTGGATTTCTTTGGGATTCCTTTTGATCTATCTAGAGGAAGTTTCGGCTCAGTTTTAGATGCATGCAAATCAGAAGGAAAAATTTTAGAATTCAAATTCTCAGCAGGTCTTACAACAATCTCCTTCAACTTATCCTCAATTACAAACTTCTTTTGTCCTTGTGATAAGTGATCATTGACATCAAGAATATTAACATCACTTTCACAACTAGGATTTTTCACGGTATCAAAAATATTAAACTTAGCAATTTCCCCATCAAATTCCATAGTGAGAGTACCATTATCAACATCTATGATAAACTTTGAAGTTTTCAAAAATGGTCTCCCGAGCAAAGTTGGGCTATTCAAATCATTATTTTTCATATCAAGCACATAGAAATCAGCAGGAAAAATAAAATTACCAACTTGCACAAAAACATCCTCTATCACTCCTCGAGGAAAAATAGTAGATTTATCAGCCATCTGAACAACAATGTCAGTTTCAAGCAAGGGCCCTAGTTTTAAGGAAGCATAAACAGAGTATGACATAACATTAATCGATGCTCCTAAATCTAACATGGCTGTATCAAGCTAAACATATCCTATCATACAAGGAATCGAGAACATACCTGGGTCCTTTCATTTTTTAGGTACCTTTCTTTGAATTACGGCAAAGACCTGTTCTCCCAATTCAACTTTCTGACATCCCTTCAGTTTTTGTTTTCTCTTCATAGTACACAACTCTTTTAAAAATTTAGCATAGCGAGGTACTTGTTTAATAGCATCTAACAGTGGAATATTTACCTCACATCTACGAAACACTTCATACAATCCCTTAATTCCTTCATCCTTCCTAGACTCTTTCAATGCTAAGGGAAAAGGGGCTACAGGTTTATACTCAGAAAGAGGAGGGAACTTACCTCTAGGTGCTTCCTGAATTGTGTCGTCCTCCTCTACCTTGGATTCCTGCTCATCTTTGTTCTGTACTGGTTCTTTTACCACTTCTTCATTAACCTTAAACTCTTTTCCACTCCTCAAGGTGATTGCACTCACATTCTCCCTCGGATTCACCACAGTCTGTGACGGTAAGCTGTTCGAATTCAGTGCCTCCAACCTGTTCACTGCGGTTGCCAACTGCCCCATTTGAGTGTTCAAATGTTGGATACTTGCTTGAGTTTCCTGTTGAAAAGCGATAGTATTAGTAGCAAGATCCTTAACAATGTTTTCTAGAAACTCACTAGGCGTGGGGACTTGAGGATGCTGTGGTTGTTGGGGGTACGGCGGCCTATAAGCTGGATTGTGCGGTGGTGATTGAATTGCTTGCAGGTTCCCATATCTTAGGTTTGGATGATCCTTCCAACCAGGATTGTATGTGTTGGATTATGGATCATACTTTTGTTGTGGCGGTCCGGGAAATCCTCCTGCCGCATTGACTTGCTCAGCCGATCCCTCTTGAAGTTTGAGACACATGTCAGTCGCATGTCCCCTTGCAGTGCAAATTCCACAAACCTTCATATTTTGTCCATTCCCTACAGCCATTTGACGCACAAGAGACGTCAGATCAATCAGTTGTTGTTCAAGGGAAGAAACATTTACCTCATTTTTCCTTCCGGGCGTTGGATCACTCCTGATGGTTCCAAATTGTTGAGAATTGGCGGCCATGTTCTCTATCAGATTCCTTTCTTGGACTGGAGTTTTATCCACAAAGACTTCTCCACTGGCCGCATCCAGCATATTCCTATCATGAGACAATAAACCTTCATAGCACAATTGAATTAATTGGTTTTCACTTATCTGATGTTGCGGACAGCTAGCACAAAGCTTTTTGAACCGCTCCCAGTATTCATGAAGTGATTCCCCTGTGTATTGCTTTATCCCATAGATTTCCTTCCTGATATTTGCGGCTCTAGAAGCTAGGGAAGTACTTCTCCAGAAAAATTCTTTTCATCTCAGTCCAAGTCGTGATGGATCCAGAGGGTAAGTAATATAGCCAATCCTTGGCAGCACTATTCAAAGAGAAAGGAAAAGCTCTCATCTGAATCTGCTCCTCTGTCACTCCATGGGGTTTCATACTTGTGCAAACCACATGGAATTCCATCAAGTGTTTGTTAGGGTCCTCACCTGCAAGACCACGGAAAGAAGGCAATAAATGAATCAATCCAGACTTAAGCTCAATAGTAGCATTATTTTCTAATGTAGGAAAAGTAATGCATAAAGGTTGTTGATTGGGATCAGGAGTGACCAATTGTCTAAGACTCAGATTCGCGTTGGCAGCCATCTCATCCTCAGGAATTTCAGTCCGTAGCTCGTCCTTTTCTTGTTTCCCACGAGCCTCCTTCCTTCTTCTACGGAGTGTTCTCTCTATCTCTGAATCGTAGGGGAATTCTTCTTCAGAAGATTCTCCTGTAAGCATTAACAAACCCGAGAAGTACTGGGGAAAGAATATAAAAATAAAAAAAGAAAAACAAGAACACAAATAAACTAAACGCCCTCCCCGGCAACGGCGCCAAAATTTGGTAGCGCTTAGTCGTGTCGCGCCCAAATTAACCCAACTCAGATTAACTAAACAAACATGTAGTAGCAAGAGTAGGGATCGTTCCCACGAGAAAAGTGAAATTTATTTGTGTTCTTAAAAATACTTAAAATAATTAAAAGGGGTTTGTTGGATTTTATAAACTACCATGCAATAACTAAAATAAGGAAGATCAAATAAAGAACGAGACTTGGTATCAGTCGACTACACCCTTGAAATTATTCATTCGATCATCGATTCCCTAAAAATAATTAATTCACATTGAATATTCATCATTGGAAATTTAATTCCTGTTTCACCTTAATTTTAGTTAACTAGACACCAGCGTTCTAAGTTAACCCTTACCCCATAAATTAATCCAATATCAGCGATTAGATTTAAATCCACGATAGAATTTAAATGAGTAAAACTGATGAATCTAGACAACACATGCACCAGCAGATGTATTTAATCTAGTCAATTATTGTTCCTACGATTTAACAAATTTAACAGCAGAAAATATTAATCATAGTTGCTTCACAAATTAGATGATTCAAAAAATTACGGATTTGAATTCTAATTTAGCAATAAATTGTATAGCAAAATCCTAAGGTGATCAATCCTAAGATCTCACATACAAGCATGACCATCAATCCACAACAACTCTTAATACTCAATTGGAATTAAACAATAAAAATCAAAATCACTCAAATAAATAAATTCAAGGTTTCGTCTTCCTCAACCAAGTATTAAAACTTATCCACAAATATTCATGAATTTTACAGAAAAATTCATGTAAAATTCATGAAAGAAAAATTAAATCTAAGAAAAGAGAGAAGAAACCTAGCCGCCAAGAGAATTCTCCAGGCTCTCGCCGTCCAAAACTGATTCCGAATCCTATATGACTCTAAAATTCGAGATATATATTTTAATTAAGTCTAGAGTCCTTAAAAATAAAAATTCCTAATTTACAGATTTTTTCCCGAACAGACCCGCTCGCTAGATGGGTAGACATTGGCCAATCGAGCGAGAAAAAATCTTGGACCCTACTGTTTTCACAACTTTTTGGCACCGCTCGATCGGTACGACTATGTGGATCGAGTGGGCATATTTTGTTTCAACTTTCTGTACGCATCATAGAACCTACGCAGATAGTTCTCTTCTTGCGCAAACATGCAACCAGTCTCCTCAACAGCACTTGTTCTTGCGCTAAACACAATCTCCCATGCGCAATCGCGCATAAAATCAGCGCTTTGCATTGCGCAGATCACTAGCCAACATGCGTTGTTCCCATCTTCTGTAGCGCGTTAGTGCATCCTTCTTGCGACCTTCACCATGTACAACACTTCAATATCTTGATCCAAGCCGCAGCTGTTCCATCTTTTCTTCATTTCTTTCTTTAAGCATGCAACAAATGCAACAACAAAACTCATGGCTTAACTGCTCCATCATTCTTGTTATCAATTTTTCTCCTCTTTTCCTATATTAATTTCAAAGATAATGATTAGAAAGTAAACAATAGATTTAATCAATTCAAATTATCCTAATCACACGAATTAACACTAATAAATATAGGAATTTATTATCACATCACATAATCAAAAGAGGGAGTTTAGGGAAGTGATTGAAGAGTGTGGTTTAACTGATATGCAGTCTTTGGGTGATAGATTCACTTGGTTTAACAAAAGAAGAGGAGAAAATCTTATATTTGAACGGTTAGATTGGTTTTTCAGTAACTTTGGGTGGCACAATATTCTCCCATTTGCAGCGTGCTCTAATTTGGAATTCTATGGGTCGGATCATAGAGCAATATTACTCGAATTTAACAGGGATGGGTATTCCAACTTTAGAAGAAGACAGAGGAGATTCTATTTTGAGCATAAATGGGTAGTAGATGAGGACTTTGATGTTACTTTGCAGAATTTTTGGCGATCGTTGGGGACAGATTTGGATGTTGAGGATAAACTCTATGCCTGTCAGAGTGTAGTGACCCTGCATGGAATCACCTACTAACTGGCAACTAATAGCATGCATTAAACTTAAATACAGCAAAATACTTAACAGAGTAAAAACGTGCGGAAACGTAATCCATAATTTACATATCAGCTTAGTAATATAATCCAGGCTTAAATCTGTAGTGATACAACCATATCGAAATTCTTAAAAGTAAACATTATACAGCTAATAAATCGTGCTGTATAAAAACTTTCAAAGCTCCTGCTCCCTAGTCCTGCCTTGAACTACCAGCTCCGTCCATCCTGCGACCTGCCCCATGGAATAGGGTGTCCAAGATAACAACTAGGACGTGAGCGCTACGCCCAGTACATAGACATGAGTAAACATATGTATATAATGCATGCAACATGATGACTGGTACAGGGTCATCTGAAAAATCATGCTCAGAACCGGCGCCATATGAGTGCTGCCACCGCACGGATCAACCTCTGGGTGCAACCACACTCGTCTAGTACACCAAAGTAGACAGACATAAATGCCCCCGCCGTCGCGGTACTCTCAGTGACAGACTATCGAGTATAGAGCTGAGCGGCTCTATAGTCAGGTATAACAAGGTATAGGCTCAACGTGTATATGCACATGACATATGAATATAGAAAATGGTAAATCATATCTCATGCCATATAATAATGCCAAATAAATGCAACATATAAACATGTATACTCGCTGGCAATCTCAGTCAATGTATACGTACCTCTAGGCTAGTTCAAGTATAATAGATCCTAGGTTCCAAGCCTATATTCAAAAGTTCACCGTATCACTACATAAATTCTATAAGCATTAACTAAGCTAATAAGTACTCCCAAAACTTAAATAGATTCCCGGACCATACCTTCGTCCGTAGTTAGCCCTTTGGAGTCGCTAGTCCCGGATAACTATAAACACACCTTGGTTATTCCAGAACCTCTATTATAACCGATAGGGCCCTCAAGTGTATATCTCACACTATATAACTGAAGAAGGAAACGCGGGAATTCGTATTTCAAAACTGAAGCAAATGAGCCCTATTTATAGCCAAAATCTCGGCAACGATCGGAACCACCGATCTCGGGATCGGAACTTCCGATTCCAGCTCATTCTGTGCATGTCCGACACGTCGGGATCGGAACCACCGTTCCAGGATCGGAACTTCCGATCGAACCCCCGATCAACACTTGTCAAAACTCACGGCTGAGTCATCGAGCATTGCTGGCTGGCGGAGATCGGAACCTCCGTTCCTGATCGGAACGTCCGATCCCCGTGCATCCGATCTGCTTCCGAAGTGGTCAGGATCGGAGCTTCCGAACTGGGATCGGAGCTTCCGATCTGGCCCAAAGTCAAAAGCCCAAATTCTACTTCTGAAGTCCAATAACACTCCGAAATTAGTTAAATACCAACCCTTAATCATGTTTAACATATTATTATCTTAAAATGGGTTCCGGGTTACTACATTCTCCCCACCTTTAGATATTTCGTCCGCGAAATAACATCTAAAAATAAATCAAAGATACAATATGAAACATCAAACCATGTCTTATTACAACAACGGTAATTACATCTTATATGGTAATCAAAAATACAAAGCAAACAACTCAGGATATTCTGCTCGCATACGACTCTCAGTTTCCCAAGTTGCTTCTTCAACTCCTCGGCGCTGCCACTGTACCATCACAAGTGGTATAGTCTTGTTCCGAAGAATTTTCTCCTTCCTGTCAAGGATACAGATTGGTCGTTCAACAAAAGACAGATCTGGCTCTAGCTGAATATCAGTAGATTGAATCACATGAGATTCATCAGCTATGTACTGTCGAAGCAACGACACATGAAAAACATTGTGTATACTGGAAAGAGATGGCGGTAAAGCCAAACGATAAGCAACATCTCCGATTTTTTCCAGTATCTGGAAAGGCCCAATGTAACGAGGAGACAACTTGCCTTTCACACCAAATCTCATCACCTTCCTAAAAGGTGATACTCGCAGAAAAACATATTCACCAGGCTCAAACTGAAGTGGCCTGCGGCGAACATTCGCATAACTGGCTTGTCTATCTTGAGCAACTTTTATCCTATGCTTGATCAAATCTACCTTGTCTACAATCTGCTGCACCAATTCAGGACCCTCGACTTGCCGTTCCCCGACTTCATCCCAGAATAACGGAGTACGACACCGTCGACCATACAATGCCTCGAAAGGTGCCATATCAATACTATGATGATAACTGTTATTGTTGGCAAATTCAATCAAAGGTAACTAATCCTGCCAAGATAAGCCAAAATCCATGACAGAAGAACGTAGCATATCCTCCAGCGTACGAATAGTGCGCTCTGACTGCCCGTCAGTCTCCGGATGATACGCCGTGCTCAAACTCAGATTGGTACCCAACGCTTGCTGAAAACTACCCCAAAAACGTGAAGTAAATCGCGGATCTCTATCACTGACAATACTCACTGGAATCCCATGTAATCGCACAATCTCCTGGATATATAAGCGTGCCATGCGATCATAAGAATACTCCCGGTTATAAGGAATGAAATGTGCTGATTTTGTCAAACGGTCAACGACAACCCAGATAGCATCACACTGACGTGACGTCATAGGTAAGTGGGTGACAAAATCCATAGTCACGTGCTCCCACTTCCATTCGGGAATCTCAAGATTCTGCAGTAATCCACCTGGTCGTCGATGTTCAGCTTTGACCTGTTGACAAACCAAACATCTCGAAACAAACTGATAAACACTTCGCTTCATTCCCTTCCACTAGAATCTAGTTCGCAAATCCTTATACATTTTCATACTTCCAGGATGAACTGATAATCGACTCCTGTGAGCCTGAGATAGAATATCATTCCTGAGCTCCGCAACATTAGGTACAACCACTCTATTGGATAGGCACAATAAACCATCTGCCTGAAAATGGAATCCAGATGTATTAACTCCATTGGCTAGACGTGCCAATCGCTGAGTCTTAACATCAGATATCTGAGCATCTCTGATCCGAGAATACAATGCTGGCTCAGATAGAATAGTATACAAACGAATCCCATTCCTCCCTTTCTTGTGCTTGAGCGTAAAACTCAATGAACAGCACTCTTGAATCATATGAGATATTTTATTAGTCTGAAGTGCAGACAGTCTCACCTGCCGACTCAAGGCATCAGCAGTAAGATTAGCAGAACCTGGATGATATTTGATTTCACAATCATAATCCTTCAGGAGATCCATCCAGCGTCTCTGTCGCATATTCAATTCTGCCTGAGTGAATAAATACTTCAAACTCTTGTGATCCGTAAATATCTCAAATTTCTCGCCATAAAGATATTGTCTCCAAATCTTGAGCGCAAATACAATGGCGGCTAACTCGAGATCATGCACTGGATAATTACTCTCATGCAACTTCAACTGTCGAGAAGCATAGGCAATAACATGTCCATGCTGTGTCAAAACACATCCTAACCCCTGACCAGAGGCATCAGTATAGACAACATAACCTCCTGATCCAGAAGGTAGAGCTAGCACAGGTGCAGTAGTAAGACGTCTACGCAGCTCGTGAAATGACTCCTCACAATCCGAGGACCAAATGAAGGCAACATCTTTCCGTGTAAGCTGAGTCAAAGGCCTGGCCAACTGTGAAAAATTCTCGATGAACCGACGGTAATATCCCGCTAGACCCAAGAAACTACGAATCTCAGCAACCGTCGTCGGACGAGACCAGTTCAGCACTGCCTCTATCTTACTAGGATCAACAGATATCCCTTCATTAGAAATCACATGACCGAGAAATACTACCCGATCAAGCCAGAATTCACACTTACTTAATTTCGCATATAGCTGCTTATCTCGTAGCGTCTGTAGAACAATTCTCAAATTCTGTGCATGCTCATCCTTGTCATAAGAATAGACAAGAATATCATCTATGAAGACGATGACAAATCTATCCAGATAATCTCGAAATACCTGATTCATCAGATTCATAAAGACTGCCGGTGCATTCGTCAAACCGAATGGCATCACCAGAAACTCATAATGCCCGTATCTGGTCCTGAAAGCAGTCGTAGATATATCTGAGTCTCGTACCCGCATCTGATGGTATCCAGATCTCAGATCTATCTTCGAATAAACAGAAGTACCCTGTAGTTGATCAAACAGATCATCAATCCGCGGCAAAGGATACTTATTCTTGATGGTGACACGATTCAACTGCCTATAATCAATACATAATCGCATCGATCCATCTTTTTTCTTGACAAACAAAACAGGTGCTCCCCACGGAGAAACACTCGGACGAATATGTCCCTTATCAAGTAGATCTTGCAACTGCTGTTTCAATTCCCTCATCTCTGACGGTGCCAGACGATAAGGTGCTCGGGATATAGGCGTAGTTCCTGGTACTAGATCAATACCAAATTCAACCTCTCGAACCGGAGGAAAATCAGGAATCTCATCAGGGAATACGTCAGGAAACTCGCTGACAATCGGTAGCTGATCAATACCCGTACTACTCATGGACATATCAACTGCATAGATGAGGTAGCCCTCCCCACCTGACTCCAAGACATGACATGCCTTCAGAGCCGAAACAAGTGGCATCGGAGGTCGCGCACCCTCACCATAAAAGTACCAGCTATCACCCTCAACGGGATGAAACTGTACCAGACGCTGATAACAATCCACAGTAGCGTGATACAAAGTCAGCATATCTATTCCCAAAATACAATCAAAATCCGTCATCGCTAATATTATCAAATTAGCCGATAACACATTACCCTCAAACTCCAGAAGGCAACCCATCACTAGACGCTTAGTTACTATCTCTTGCTCCAACGGAGTAGATACAACTAAATCCATATCTAATGATACATAAGGTAATCTATGTCTCTTAACGAAGCGACTAGAAATAAAGGAATGCGATGCTCCCGTATCAATTAATACAAGTGCAGGAATACCACATAACAAGAAGTTACCTGCCAACATGCGATCGCTTCCCTCAGTAGCCTGCTCCTGAGACAGAGCAAACACCTGCCCTTGAGTCTGGGGACGATAACCAGAAGAACTCTGTGGTGCTGGCTGCTGACGTGGAAAAGTAGAAGCCTGAGATCCAACCTGGGATCCCGATCCACTAGCAGAACCCATGCGCTGAGGACAATCTCTCCGCAGATGTCCCTGCTGACCGCAAATATAACAAGCACCAGTAGCTCTCCGACATGAAACTGCAGGATGCTTCCCACCACAATGGCTACAAAACTCCTTCTTCTTCTTCTTCTTCCCAAAACGGAACATACCTCGTGAACCACGAGATCCAGATGAAGTAGTAGGAGTAGAAGAAGACGTAGGTCCGGATTGCACAACAGATTGAGCTCGAGGCTCAACAAATCCACTAGGCTGTGCTGGCATCATCAACTGTTCACGCCTGTTGCTGGTCTCCACAAGACGGCAACGGTTCACCAAAGTCTCAAAAGATACCGGGTCATCACAGACGACAACCTGAGAGTAGATATCTTGGTTCAATCCTTGTAAAAAGATATCGTACTTCGATGCATCACTCTCATTAATATGAGGACTGAAAGGTAGCAGATCAAGAAATCGTTGCTGATATTGATCAATAGTCATTGATCCTTGCCTCAGAGTAAGCAACTCCATAGATCGTGCTTGGAGAACAGCCGGAGGAAAATATAATTTCTGGAACTCCCGACAGAAATCCCCCCAAGTCACCTGTCCTCTCTCAGTACGTGCCTGATCAACCTTGGCATCCCACCAAAAACGTGCTCTATCCTCTAGAACGAATTCTAGAACTTCCAGTTTCTGCTCCTCAGTACACTCAAAAGCTCGGAATGTGCTCTCAAGTTTAGACATCCAGCTTCTAGCTTGTTCAGGATTCTCGCCTCCCACTAAGGGTTTCGGTCCTACCTGCATAAACTTATTAATAGTATAGCGACGTCGACCCTCATGAGGACGATGTTGATCCTGATGATGATGGCGACGATGATGATGACCACCTCCCTGGCCAACACTACCGTGACTCTCGTCAGCCATATCCTGAAAAGAATTGCACATTAAAATCCCAAATGCGCAAAAATTTACTCAAGACTAAACTAAATCCCAAGTACTAATCCCAAAATCTATGCATGCTCTGATACCAAAAATGTAGTGACCCTGCATGGAATCACCTACTAACTGACAACTAATAGCATGCATTAAACTTAAATACAGCAAAATACTTAACAGAGTAAAAACGTGCGGAAACGTAATCCATAATTTACATATCAGCTTAGTAATATAATCCAGGCTTAAATCTGTAGTGATACAACCATATCGAAATTCTTAAAAGTAAACATTATACAGCTAATAAATCGTGCTGTATAAAAACTTTCAAAGCTCCTGCTCCCTAGTCCTGCCTTGAACTACCAGCTCCGTCCATCCTGCGACCTGCCCCATGGAATAGGGTGTCCAAGATAACAACTAGGACGTGAGCGCTACGCCCAGTACATAGACATGAGTAAACATATGTATATAATGCATGCAACATGATGACTGGTACAGGGTCATCTGAAAAATCATGCTCAGAACCGGCGCCATATGAGTGCTGCCACCGCACGGATCAACCTCTGGGTGCAACCACACTCGTCTAGTACACCAGAGTAGACAGACATAAATGCCCCCGCCGTCGCGGTACTCTCAGTGACAGACTATCGAGTATAGAGCTGAGCGGCTCTATAGTCAGGTATAACAAGGTATAGGCTCAACGTGTATATGCACATGACATATGAATATAGAAAACGGTAAATCATATCTCATGCCATATAATAATGCCAAATAAATGCAACATATAAACATGTATACTCGCTGGCAATCTCAGTCAATGTATACGTACCTCTAGGCTAGTTCAAGTATAATAGATCCTAGGTTCCAAGCCTATATTCAAAAGTTCACCGTATCACTACATAAATTCTATAAGCCTTAACTAAGCTAATAAGTACTCCCAAAACTTAAATAGATTCCCGGACCATACCTTCGTCCGTAGTTAGCCCTTTGGAGTCGCTAGTCCCGGATGACTATAACCACACCTTGGTTATTCCAGAACCTCTATTATAACCGATAGGGCCCTCAAGTGTATATCTCACACTATATAACTGAAGAAGGAAACGCGGGAATTCGTATTTCAAAACTGAAGCAAATGAGCCCTATTTATAGCCAAAATCTCGGCAACGATCGGAACCACCGATCTCGGGATCGGAACTTCCGATTCCAGCTCATTCTGTGCATGTCTGACACGTCGGGATCGGAACCACCGTTCCGGGATCGGAACTTCCGATCGAACCCCCGATCAACACTTGTCAAAACTCACGGCTGAGTCATCGAGCATTGCTGGCTGGCGGAGATCGGAACCTCCGTTCCTGATCGGAACGTCCGATCCCCGTGCATCCGATCTGCTTCCGAAGTGGTCAGGATCGGAGCTTCCGAACTGGGATCGGAGCTTCCGATCTGGCCCAAAGTCAAAAGCCCAAATTCTACTTCTGAAGTCCAATAACACTCCGAAATTAGTTAAATACCAACCCTTAATCATGTTTAACATATTATTATCTTAAAATGGGTTCCGGGTTACTACACAGAGTAAGCTCAAGGTTTGGGCGGGAGAGCGATTTAACAATTTGGGGAAGAAAATTGAAGTTCTTAGGAATAATCTGAATCAGCTGCTTCATACAAATTTAGTAAGGGAAAATGGCCTTAGAATTTCGATGTTGGAAAAGGATATTGAAAGATTAACCACACAATACGAGATCCATTAGAAACAAAGAGCCAGGGTGAATTGGCTTAATCAGGGGGACCGAAACACATCTTTCTTTCACGCTTATGCTTCGGAGCGAAGACGTAAGAACTACTTCAAAGGGCTCAGATCAGTAGATGGAGTGTGGAGATCCGACAAATCTGGTATGGCTGGTACTATTCTTCACTATTTTAATACACTCTTTGAATCTAGTAATCTGTCTACTCAAACAATTGAGGCAGCCTTGGGTGGAGTGGAAGTTTCGGTGAAAAACAACGTGAATGATGTCCTTTTGGTGCCTTTTTCCTCTGAAAAAATCAGGGTGGCAGCTTTTCAATTAAATCCTTCGAAAGCTCCTGGACCAGATGGCTTTACAATGTTTTTTTTTTCAAAAAGCATGGTCCTTGGTCGGAGAGGAGGTTACTGATGCTGCGCTAAAAATTTTGAACGGGTGGGGAGAATTGTCTAAATTGAACTCTACTCTTATTACTCTCATTCCAAAGGTATAGAATCCTCAAACCCCTAAAGATTTCAGGCCCATCAGTCTTTGCAACATAAGCTACAAGATCATTGCAAGAGCCATAACCAACAGGTTCAGATTAATGCTTCAGCATGTTATTGATCATACACAAAGTGCTTTTGTTCCAGGTAGACTTATAACTGATAACGTTAGAATTGGATTCGAGTGTATGCATTGGATAAGACACCACAACAAGCGTAAAATAGGTTATGCTGCTCTAAAATTGGATATGAGCAAGGCTTACTACAGAGTTGAATGGAATTATCTGGAGAGTATCATGCTTAAAATGGGATTTCACTTGAGATGGGTTAATCTGATTATGAGATGTGTGACATCTGTTTCGTACTCGTTCAGGGTTAATCAGTCTATTTTTGGAGAGGTCAAGCCTAAGAGGGGGTTGAGACAAGGGGATCCGTTATCACCATACTTGTTTGCTATTTGCGCACAAGGGTTGTCGGCTATATTTCATCAGGCGACAACAAACAAACTTTTTAGAGGGGTCAAGATTGCTAATAACTTTCCTATGGTATCTCATCTGTTCTTCGCGGATGATAGTATTATCTTCTTTCGTGCAACTGTTCAGGAGTGCTTACAAGTGAAGGGGTGCCTTCAAAGGTATTAATTAACTTCGGGACAAGTGGTTAACTATGAGAAATCTGCCATAACGTTTTGTCCAAGCACTTCAGCTGTGATTTTTGATGAGATAAAGAGCATTATGGGAATTCCGATTGTCAAGAGTCATGACCTCTATCTTGGGTTGCCTACCTTTTTTATTAGATACAAAAGGGCTCAGTTCTCTTCACTCCGAGATAGAGTCTTCAAGCGCATTAATGGTTGGGATTCGAAACTATTTTCGGCGGGGGGGTAAAGAAATCCTTATCAAGTCAGTTCTTCAAGCCATCCCCACATACGCAATGTCTTGTTTTAAGATCCCCTCTTCAATTTTTATGAGATTGAGAAACATTGTGCTAACTTTTGGTGGCGTAATTCCCTTGGAAAGAGAAGTATGCACTGGGCAAGATGGACTTCTTTATGTAAACCCAAGCAGTTAGGCGGATTGGGGTTTTGGAGGATGATTGAGTTTAATAAAGCATTGCTTGCCAAGCAGGTATGGAGGGTGATTCAGTTCCATAATTCTTTGTTAGCCAGAATATTGAAGGCTCGCTACTTTAAGTTCTCCAATATAATGGATGCTCCTAGAGGGTCGAATCCATCTTATATTTGGCAATCTATAATATGGGGGAGGGAGATTATTGCTAAAGGGATTCAATGGAGAGTAGGAGATGATAAGAATATTGCAGCGTTTAAGGACGCTTGGATTCCAGGCCTTGGTTTGGGTAAGAGTACGATGGTGGGTGGTGAGATGCATGATAAGAAAGTTGCAGAGTTCATTGGTCCAAATGGATGCTGGAAAGTTGGTGATCTTCAAATGTGCTTCCCTACATTTGAAGTTGAGCAGATTCTAAACATTCCTCTTAATTCTGGTGGTATCATTGATAGAAGGTTTTGGAAATGGGACAGCAAAGATAGGTATTCAGTTAAATCTGGGTATCAATTACAATTGGGAGTTTTTAATCCTCATCCGTCATCATCATATAATGATAGTTGTTCGTGGTGGACTCATATTTGGAGCTTAAAGATACCCAAAAAGGTGAAAATATTTATTTTGCGAGCTGCTAATAATTTTATTCCTATGGAAGCAAATCTTGCTAGACATCATGTTCCAACCTCTACGATGTGTTCTTTGTGTAAGTCTTCTATAGGCTCTACTTGCCACAATTTATTTGAATGTTATGTCTCTCGTCCAGCTTGGAAGGAGAGCATGTTTTATGACTTTATTAGAAGATGTTGTCATCTCTCATTTTCTGATATTTTGTATGGTGTGCTGCGGCTTTTTGATAAAAGGAGTTGGGGTTGTTTTGTATTCTTGCTTGGGCGATTTGGGGTGAAATTTGTAAGCAAAAACATGATGTGAATTTATTGCCGATGCATATTCATGTTAGATGGGCCTATTCGGTGTATTCTGAATTTATTGTTGCTCATAAGGTTTTAACAACTTCGTCAAGCAGTGATGGTGTGGATATTCAGTTGAGATGGGTGAAACCTCGGCAGGGTCAGTTTCTGTTGGATGTGGATGCGGCTGTTGATGAGGTTAGAGGGATCTTCTGGTTGGGGGCTATTATCAGAGATCATCGTGGGATCAGTATTGGTGCTTCTGCACGAAAAATCAGAAGTCCTGGGTCTGTATTTGGGGGTGAGATTCGGGTTGTACTGCATGGTTTATTATTCAGCAAAAGGTTCAATCTCTCAAAGGTGGAGGTATTTTCAGATTCAATTAATGTTGTGCAATCAGTTTATTCATCTGCAGATTGCCTTGGTCCGGATGGGGTGGTGATAGATCAAGTAAAATATTTATTAATGGGTGATATATTCATTGGTGTTTCTCATGTTAGAAGACAAGCTAACTCTGTAGCTCATGCTTTGGCAAAATTTTCTTGCTTTTATTCTCAATCCATAGATTGGATTGATGCTAGTTGTTTCCCTTCTTGGTTACAAGAAGTTGTATCGTCAGATATTTTTAGTTAATGTCATCGTTTTATCTTCAAAAAAAAAAAAAGAAGTTAGGATTTTTCACTTTGAATAATTATTTTCTGTTAGAATAAATCGTTGTTTTGATTTATTATTCCTTGTATCCCATTGTTTAGTTATTTTTATGGTTTTCAGTTAGTGCAACATTTGTAAGGCTATTTAAAGCCATATCAGTGTCTTAGTAAACTGGGTATTTCCTTCAGATTGCGATCTTCATTAAATACTCATAGTAGTACCAGAGCCAGCACTGTTAGTCGGGAAGGGTTGTCAAAAGTAAGAACATGATGTCAATATGGCTTTAGATTAACTCACAGATCATGTGAGCTCTGAAGTAGTAGTGAAAATTTCCAAATAGAGGATGACGATGGATTCTGAAACACACTCAATCGAGAAGAATCAAAGCTGGAACCTCATTGAGTTGCCACATGGTGCCAAAAATATTGGAGTCAAATGGCTTCTTTAAACAAAGCTTAATTAGCGTGGTGAAGTGGACAAGTATAAAGACCGCCTCGTGGCTAAAGGCTACTTTAAAAAACCTTGAGAGCATACTGAAGCATTCTCTCCAAGTGCGAGAAAGGATACGATGAGAATGATAATTTCCCTTGCAGCACAAAAGAGTCGGAAGACATTTCAGCTTGATGTAAAGTTTGCATTTCTTCGTGGTACACTTGATGAAGATGTCTATGTGGTGCAGCCACGGGGATATGAGAAGAAAGACAGTCAACACAAGGTTTACAAGCTACATAAGGCTTTATATGGCCTAAAACAAGCGCCAAGAGCTTGGTATAGCCGCATGGAAGCGCATGTCATTTATGGACTCCAAAGATGTCCTAATGAGCAAACTTTGTCTGTCAGATGGAGCAGTAAAGGCAAAGTCTTGACTGTGAATGTTTATGTGGATGATTTACTTTACACTGGTGATGATGATGGTATGATGTCTGACTGTAAAAGTTCAATGATAAAAGTCTTTGACATGATGGATTTGGAAAGAATAGGGCTCTTTCTTGGCATAGAAGGATCAATTTGACAAGGTCAATGGGTCTAGGATTTTGGAATTCATCGTGAGATTGGCAGATTGGTTATTGTAAACTTAAACAATAGTTGGATGAGTATGCATCGTTGGTAAGTCTGTCATTATATGCATTATCAACATCAAAAGCTATTGCAAATTCTGATGGGATTAAATGATAGGTACTTGGATGTGCGAAGCCAATTTTAACAATGACACCATTGCCAACTGTTAGTCAAGCTTTTTCCCTCATGTCTCCAGGGGAATCACACAAGGCTCTTCCTCTGTTGAACCACATGCCTCTATCTTTTATTCCGCACAGTCTCGGAGAGATGTGATAAAGAAGTGGTTAAATGTGAATATTGTAATTGGAATGGGCACCCCAAGGAAGGCTGCTACAAATTAATAGGGTATCCTCCTGGTCATAAATTATATAAACCATAATTACAAAAGGCAGAATAAAAATGGTGCTGAATTTTTGACGTGGATCTGCCGACTCAAGTTTACAGCATTTCATTTCTCTTTAACTAAAAGAACGTGGAGAAACTGACTTATTCAAAAAGGCTTAATCATTTGACATGCGGCTCATTTTCTTGATTACACAATGCAACTAATTATACATCACTTAACATGTGGTTAATGGAGGACATGAGGAGCTGCTGAGAACTATCTCTTAGACACTGCTGGTACAGGTAGTGCAGCTCCAATATTCACTCCTGCACGGTACGCGGAGGTATTGAAGCTGCTTCGAGGACAAACTTTGCAATCCTCAACTGATATTGTTGCTAATATGGCAGGTATTGTTTCTCCTTGTCGTGATACGAACTGGATAACTGACACCGGAGCCAATGACCATATGACTAGGAATCCATGTTGCGTGATGTTAAATCCTTGCATGGATCTAGGGATGGCAATTTTCCCTGCGGGTTCGGATACCCGCGGGAAAAATCCGAAACGGGGCAGGTTTGGGGGAGTATTTTTGGGTACGAGTTCGGATTCGGGGATTTTTAAAAATCTCTGAAACATATTGGGGCGGGTATGAGGATGATATCCCCATCCCCAAACCCGCCTCGATAATAATAATAATAATAATAATAATATAATAATAATAATAATAATAATAATAATAATAATAATAATATACAAATATTTTAATTATCAAATTTTATTAAATCTAAAATTTTATTAAAAATTAAAATTAAAAGTATTATTATTATTTCGTTTATATATATTTTTATACATTATATATAATACATTCGTTTATGATAACGTAGTTTTTTATAACATAAAAATATTATTTGAATTTCATTCATGTTACGTACACATATAAAGTATTTATTTTAGTCTAAATATATATATATATATATATATATATAATTTATTTTGATAAAATTTAGAAACAATATATAATATTAATAAATTTTTGATACATAGTATTTTCTTTAAAATAATGATTTTGATTTATAGAAATATTTTGTATTTAAAATATTTTTATTAATTTTAAAAGTTAATATTATAATAAAAAATTTGAACCAAAATATTTTAGGTATTTTATTATAAAATTGAATAATAATTTTTATATTCTTATTCTTATATAATAAAATTTACTAATTTATATATATATATTATAATAAAATTTATTTATAAAATATATATATATATATTTTCGGGTATGGGTATGGGTATGGGTATGGGTATGGGGATGGGGATTTCGTCCCCGCGGGGATGGGTACGGGGAATACCCGATAAGAATTAATGGGGATCGAGACGGGTATGGGGATCGAGTTTGAATTCGGGGATGGGAAAGGCATCCTCGTCCCCGACCCGCCCCATTGTCATCCCTACATGGATCTTCTAGTACTGTTGTATTGCCAAATGGTAGCTGAATTCATATTAGCAGATGGGGACTGTAGATATTTCAGACACCACAAGTACTCTTGTCCTACTATGCCACAAACCAGCTCATGTTCCTATCCCATTTCGAATCATCTGTCATATTCCCAGTTCGCATCAAAATATCGAGCCTTTTTGGCAGATATTTCCTATGTTACAGAACCTCGGTTTTATCATGAGGCAGTCAACGATCCTAGGGGGAAACATGTCATATATTTAGAACTCCCTGCATTGGAATCCAATCATACATTGGATGTGGTAGACTTACCTGCACATGTGAAGCCAAATGGTTGCAGGTGGGTTTATAAAATCAAGTTTCTGTCTGATGGGAAGGTTGATAGGTACAAGGCCCAATTAGTTGCCAAGGGTTACACTCAACAACCTGGTATAGATTTTCGCTACACTTTTCCGCCAACTGCTAAGGTCGTAACTATTCGATGCTTGTTGAGTTTGGCCTCCATTCATGGCTGGAGCTTAACATAATTGGATGTTGCTAATGTCTTCCTCCAAGGTGATTTCGATGAAGACATATTTATAACTTTACCACTTGGGTATAAGGTGACTAGCACTAATAAGGTGGGTAAGTTGCGCAAATAGTTATATGGGTTGAAATTCCACTTGCATTACTCTTATTCTAGTTTATGCAGATGACATAGTTATCACAAGAAATATCAGCGTATCAATGAATGCTTTGAAGTATTTTCTACACTCCAAGTTGCAGCTTCGTGATCTTGGTGATTTGAAATACTTGTTAGGGGTTTAAATGGCCAGATCAAAGCAAGGCATTTATCTCAATCAACCCAAGTTTAATTTAGAGCTTATTGCTGACTCAGGAATGTCTTGTGCTAGACCTTTTAATACACCCAGGGAACAGGACAAAACTCATTAGTCATGACTTGAATTTGCTTATTCATTCTGATGAACAAGATACTGTAAAAGATCCTCTTGTTAACAATCCTGATTTTTATCACACTATTACGAGGCCTGATATCTGTTATGATTTACAACATTTGAGTTAATTTATGTACTCTCCCAAACAATAACATTGGGATGCAGCACTTCGAGTTGTACGATGTCTCAAAGGTTGCATATATTTCCACCTCTCTTCAACTGGCTGACATTTTCACTAAAGTATTGAACAAAGATCAACACTCTTTTTTGCTGACCAAGGTTTGAATATGGTGTTAGAATATATTAGTCATTAGCATATAAGTTGTTTTGAATACTGCGCTTTCAGGTCTGCCGATAGTTTAGGTGTTAGTGTTCTTCTATATACAAAGCGCAGCACGGACAAAAAAAATGCTGAACCCAAAAATGATGGAAGAACAAAATCAAGAATATCAAGAAAGAATATCAATAAACAGATGTATATCAAGAGCCGTACCTTGGTGATAAGCGATATCATCGTTTTATCTCGCTAGAAGTATGGAATCGCTTTTTCAAGGAAAGAAAGATTCTGGATTTCCCACCGGATTAAAAAGACGATAGGAAGCCCTAAGATGTTATTTTATTTTAAAAAAAATAAAATAAAAGCCCTAAAAATTTAATCATAATAAGCTAACACTTTACAAATGCAATTATGATTTCAAAACTAATGCAATTATGATAGTGACTCTAGTTTTTTGAAAACATAAATATAAAAACTAATTGTAAACTCTAAATTTCATAGGTTGTGATTGGATGAAAAATTTAAATTTGTGGGAAATTTCATATCAAATGATAATGACTGGGTTTGATGGTAGATTTTGAAATTGAAGCAGAAAAATCACAAAAATCATTTATATTAATTTTGAGTCAAATCCATATAATGGATTTAAAATTTGAATTTAAAATCAAATTCCCTCAAATAATTCAATACAAATTTAAATTTGTATCAAGGGGGAAAAGATGACGTTTTGCATTATTCAATTATTGAATACATCGGGATGTTGATCAAAATTTCATGGCACTGAACTCCAAGGGGATCTTCCTTAACAAATAATACAAATTAATGTTGTATATCATCACTTTTACATGAAAACATCTTTTAGAAAATTACTTTAATATATATATATATATACAATGTAGCTAGCAAAGCTAGAAAAAACAATATATGAATACAAAAAATATAGGCATCAATATTTTGCTAGTAACAATGCAACAAAAATAAGGACCTGCATAGTGCACATTATTACAAGTAAAACAAACAAACAAACAAAGTTTTCATAGCCACTTAATCCAACAAATGAAACTTGAAAATAATATTCAACCACAAAACATAGAATGTTGGTATATAATATGTCTTACCAAATTTATTTTCACCACGAGACATCAAAATTTCTCTAGAATTTTCAATACACAAGCCAACAGAATACAGTGTCGAACCTTGTGGGTGGTAGCACTCCAACCCTACCACGACATCTCTCTGGTATTTTGTGAAGGGCCACGATGACTCTCGGAGCTAGACAACATTGTGGTTTCGGTTCGAGTCATGATATGCATTTTCTTCCCACTGACTTGAATTGTCCGGAATACCCTTTTTTTCCTTTTTATTTTCTTTTGTCTGTGCTCCATTCTAACTGCATAATTTCAAATTCTTCTATTGACCCCTTTTCATGTTGGTGGATGAGAATTAATTCATGAATAAAACCCTATAAGAAACATCATAAAGAAAGTTCAAAAGTGAGATGTTTAAGAGTTGAATTCGGATGTTGACTTATTGATTGATGTTACGGACCGACAAGTGGGAAGATTCATTAATCAAGATTGGTTTTTTTGTATATACATATCTCAAAAATTCTTTAGTGATATCAAGACTGAATCTTTTCAGCATCTTGATTCACAGACTCCCCAATTGCAATTGAATAAAGTAGATCCATTGTGAATTTCCCGATTGAAGTAGATCCATGTGTTCTTTTACACATTCAAATACGAAATTAAACATACATGATCTAGAATTCACGAGCCAACAACAATCAAGCTTAATAAGTACATGCATATATATATATATATATATGAATATGAGATACAAAACACATCCTTACCGATAATGGCTCGATCCAATTTCCAATCGATGACTGATATTGATAATGATCGAAAATTGATTTCTAGATTGAAGTTGAATGAATTAAAAACAACTTCGAGATCCCAAGTCGGCAGGATCTAGACTAGAGGAAAAACATGAGAGAGGCAGAAAGAAAAACGATGAGAGGAGAAGGATTGGCGTCGAGCCGTAGACAACCAATACATTTCCAAAAATATAATATAATATATATATATATATATATATATATATAAATTAAAAACACAAAATTGCAGATAATTACTTACTGACAACTGAGTTAAATTTTGATTCTTTTAAGGCTCCATCGTACGCACCGTTCCAAGGACATGATAAGTGTGGTCAAACCTCAAACAAGATTAAGCTTTTAAAAGTTTTTATATTTATATTTATATGTATATATATATATATATATATATATATATATATTGGGAAATGGCATAGCCACTTATTATAAAAACACAAAGCAGCAAGACAAACACCAGAGAGAGGGGGATTATACCAAGACCTCTCCAAAGGTAACATAAGTATATCAGAACATAAATCATAAAAGACTATAATAGTCCATAAAGCAAAATAAAACATTAGTGGGCAAGGAGAAGCCTATAGTAAACGCCCACCTAAGACCGCCACAGCGGAACAATATCAACAGCACACAGTCAAGGGGGTCTATCCAAAGAAACAGACAACGTGCTGCGAGTTTTCTTGAAGGAATGTCGCGACATAGGGTTCGGCCGGACAGTAGGGGGCCTGCTCTTCTGTGCAACCTTATGTGCATGAAACTCTTTTGAAGACAACTGGGGATCCAGTCTCTCAAAAAAATTCAAATGCCTAAGTTCCAAAAAATCCTTCACTCGCAACAACTCCCGCTCAAACACCTCCGATCGATCAATGAGAATAAGGTCCGAAACAAGAGGAGAGGACTCAGTACGAGGAGGGGCCACCAATGGCAACTGACCAGATCCCGCATCAGTACCCTGACCGTTAGGGTAAACCTCAGTCTGTGGCAGAACCAAAACCGCCACCTCTCTCGAGACAGGGACATCCACAACAAAAACCAGAGAATCCAAAGGAGGACTGTCACCAGCTATCGGAACATCCAGTACATCATCATCTTTGAAGTCCCGAAGGGCTTCAAAGGGATTCAACGAATACTGGGGCAGAACATGACGCTGATCCTGACGTCGCCGTTTTCTACCCGTCCTGAGAGTTCACCCATCAACAGCAACAGACGGGACTACAATGGAGGGAGGAACTGTAGCGACCCAACCCAAATCCACTACCTAATCAGAGTTAAGAGCATAATTAAGCATGCATTAAAATAAATCTCTGCGAAAGACTTAAATAAAAGCAGACCGGCAGAATACAACTGGTTAAAAAAATTCGATTATACAACTCAATCGAATGAATGAGCCTAAAGGGAAAAACCTACAGCTAATCATGTTGTCTTCACTAGTTACTGGCTACTCCAAGCTCCTGGTGCTCGATCCTGCACCTACACCTGCCCCGTCGAATGGGGTGTCCAGATACACAGAAAAGACTGGACGTGAGCTCTAAGTTCAATACGAAAGCAATGATATATAAAATATATGCAACACATAAGTGTATTTAAAACGAGAGTAAAACAGTACTCAGAGGTGCTATACAGGGCAATATCGGGTAGCAAGTCTGTGTTGCCGCTCCTATATTCACCTATCCACTATAGCGTCTACTCCACCGTCGTGGTCACTCCTAGTGATAGCAAAACCAGGGGCTGAGTGTCCCCAGACACGAATCCGCAGGAAGTAATGCCTCACTGACAGAAACTGTCAATGACTCACATCATACCAGATGCAGTCAACCGTAAAAACATGCAAGTGCTAAAGCCGTAAAACATGGTAAAACAAGTAGCACATACTCATGCAACACATACAATATATATCATGATGGCTATCTCAGTCAGTACTTACGTACCTTACTACAGGCAGTCCTAGCAGTCCTACTCTAGGTTCCCAGCCTATCATCAACTCTACAATGCAAATATCCATGCATCATTAATTAAGCTCTAAAAGCCTTAACTAAGCTATTGAATACTCCTAAATATTTTAAAGAGACCATAGCTATACCTGCATTCGTCGTCAGCCCTCTGATGGAGACTATCCTGCAACTAGGGGCACACCCCTGCTGCAGCTCCACAGCCTCGAGCACGGCTCCACTACACGAGCACTGCTCCGCTACTATGTTAGACACTGTCTGATTATACTAGAATATT
Source organism: Henckelia pumila (assembly GCF_033568475.1). Classification (NCBI taxonomy): domain Eukaryota; kingdom Viridiplantae; phylum Streptophyta; class Magnoliopsida; order Lamiales; family Gesneriaceae; genus Henckelia; species Henckelia pumila. The sequence continues at coordinate 144,315,214 of NC_133122.1, forward strand.
TTCCCTACTCTAACTCTAAAATAAGAGTACCCAAAGCCCTAAAATAGAGCCACGTGGGTGAAGGAGAGGATTTCGGAATTTGCACGAATGAGGAGTTCGGACCTCATATTTATAGAACACGTTCGGGCCGTCCGATCTAGCCTTCGGAGCGTTCGAACTGCTTCGGGCCATCCGATCTCCGTCACATGTCAATCCAATCGCACGCAACCATGCACCTGTCCCGAACACTGTTCGGATGGTCCGATCTCGCCCTTCGGGTAGTCCGAACCCTGTCCAGATGACGTCACCAATGACATATTAATTTGGGACAGCTGGCTGGGCTATAGTTCAGATCGTCCGAACCCACTTTGGATCGTCCGAAGTCTTCAGAGCCTCCGAAGCCTGGCTCCGTCCATGTTCGGATCCTCCGAACTCTAGTTCGGATCGTCCGAACCTTCCGAACCTTACCCACCATTTTTGAGTATCCTGAATCTATTTCTGAACTCCGTTAACCCATTTGAAATTTCCTTAATCATGTTTTACTTAACCTAAACATGATTACACGATTAATTACGCATTAATCGTTAATTTTGGATACGGGTCACTACTGGAACCAAATCCTGATGAGTTACCTAATACGAGACTTCAGGATTCACGCTAGAATCCTGGTGAGGCTGGGAGGACTGCCGTTGATGCCTAGTCCGTCTCCTACGGGCCAATGGCCCATTCCTAGAGCAAAACTCAAGAGAATGTCCCAGCAACTTGCAATGCGAACAGAAGTGAGGAACATTCTCATACACAACCTCAATAATCTGACAATGATCACCCCATCCCACCCAAACATGCCCTGGGTGATCTACAAGGACATCCATCTCAATACAAAACCCTAGCAAAAGAACCCCGAGAACCATCATCAGTAATGTCATCAATTTTAACTGGATTACCTAGGATCTTTGAAATCGGGTAAAGACTTTTTTTATCATAGAGATGGAGGGGTAACTCAAGAAATCTGACCCAAACCGGGACAACCAAAGACTCTTCCTCAAATTTAAATTCCGGTGTCCATTTAGAAAATCGAATCGTAACGGACCGAATAGACACCTCGTGCCTACTCCAAAACAACAAATAATACTCCTCCACAGATAAATTCAAAACCATGAAAACGCGAGGAAGAAACTTAACCGTATACGCACCCTTCAAACAAATACGGGAAATCGCAGCTAGTATATCACAGTTCTGTGTGACACCCCTATTCCCAGAAATCCTCCCGACCAAAGCAAATTTAAAAGGCTCAGATAAGGAGGAAATAATTTGATCCGAAAAAAGAATACCGAGAATCCCGTCACGTAAAGTCGGATCAAGAGTGTCAATCATCGAGTTTGCAAAACCATCAAAGCTCAAATTCCACGAACTTGAATACGAAGAGGCCGCAACATTCCTAAAAGAGACCCTAGGCACCATGATAAGTGCATTTTATGTGCATTATTTCGTGATAGGTTTTTATCTATTTTGTGTGTATTCATATTATTTTTATGTGTTTTAGTGCATGTGTGTGTATTTCACTCCTCGGGTTAATTTTGTAGGAAAATGAATTGTTGAAGAGTGAATTACGGAGCAGCTTTGTTTAAAAAATCAAATTTACTTTTAAAAAATACAAATCCGATCTCCACCATTCAAACTAAAGTTCTAGATGTTTTGAAGCTGCTGTCCAAATTTCAGCTCGATCCGACGGCTAGAACTGAAGATATGAATTTTTCAAGAAAACTGCGCGCAGGCGAGGATGTATGCACGGACCCCGTGCAGGGGTCTGGATACGGGTCCGTGCATCTTCGTAAAAAAAAAATCGGCGTTTCCAGTTTAATGAACGGACCTAAACACGGACCATTATCCAGGGTCCGTGCATGTCGCAGAATCAGAAAAAAATAGAATTTTCGGGAATTAAAACTTTCAACTTTTCGGGCTTTATTTCTTGGGCTTTCAAAGACATACAAATAGAAGATTGTCAGACGTGAAAAGGGGTTGAAATTGCATAAGAGAGATGACGTCTAGGAGGTTTGGAGATTGAAGAACACTCCATTCGAGTTTTTCTTCCTTTCTTCTTTATATTATTAAACTTTTGTTGAATATTGTTTTCGTTATTTGAGTAGTTTTTCTTCAATCAAGACCGCGAGATTGGGCCAAACAATTTTATGTTAAATATTTGGATGTTTATTTAGGATTTTTGGATTTTTGTTAATATTATTGATTGTTGGATTTAAATTATGTCTTGTGAATAACCTGATCAACTATTTACTTGCTTGTTAATTGATTCCAAGTCGACAGAGGAGGAATTGATTTCGATCGCTCCAATAATTGACATATGGTTAAACCGACTAGAAATAATATTCGGTTTCAGTATGCGGTTTTAGGTGAAAACTAAATTATCAAAAATATTGAATGCATTCATGTTTGATTAGAATTATGAAAATTAATCTGTCATAACTTGAATAGGTTTAACATGTTCTAGAAATAGACTGCTAAACAAGATAGGATAATTCGTCGTGATTTAAGATTAAATCTGGATCCTGGATTTGCCACTTGTTTGCATGATTTGTTTGGTACCTGCGTGTGTCTTGGTTGTCTCTATTTAATTGAATTTATTCTTCTTCTATTTTAATTCTTATTTTATTTCAGTAATTAAATTTTTATTTAATTCTTAGTGCTCGTTTTATTATTTTGTCTAGATTAAATAAAATAATCGAATCTTGAGAATTGACAACAGTCCCTGTAGGATCGATACTTGAACTCTTTGTCCACTTTACTATTACTTGACCTACACTACAAGAAAAATGCAAAACAACAACGGTTTTTATCCATTGTTAAAGGCAATAAAAAATTGTTGTTAAAGTCTGTGTTATTAAAGAGAGCGCTCAAAGACAACGGTTTTTAACCGTTGTCTCATAAGAAAAAGACAACAGTTTTACAACGGTGAAAAACCGTTGTCTTTTTCTTCAATGACAACGGTTTTTCACTGTTGTCTTTGAGCGCGTGTTTTAAATAACAAGACTTTCAACAACAGTTTTAACTATCTACGACAACAGTTATAAAACGTTGTCTTTTTCAGATAAAAAACAAAAAAAAATTAAAATTTAATACACAAATTTGCAGTATTATAAATTATTTAAAATACAAAATAAAAAAATAAAATTTAATAAACAATTTTTCAACATTTAAAAATAAGATTTACAACATTCTAAAAAATAATACAACCAAAAAAGTGACAAGAATACACTAATAACCAAATATAAAGAGGCTGCACTACACTGCAAACTCCCAGAGCTCCTTCACTTGCTAAAGTCTTTCTATTTTTTTCAGCTTCCCAGAACTTTTTCCAATACTCTTGAAGACACATGTTCAAAATAAAAATATATAATATAAATTAGAAACCATAATTATAAACCAAATTGTCTTTTGCATTAACAAATAATATTTTCAAACTCATAAATTAGTTTAGAGAAAATCTATGTATCAACTACAAAAAGTTCAAAAAATAAAAAAAAACTATAAAATTTATTTAGGTTTACTAACCTAGAATTCAAAGTTAAAAAGATCATGAGTGGAGCATAATTGATATCTCAGACCCTTTAAATGTATAAATTACCTCAAGAATCAATTCACACGTGCTTCAAAAACTAAAGGAAGTAACAACATGAAGCATACCTTAAAACTTGCACATTTGACGAAGCAATTAAATGGACAAGCAAAGTCCTCTGTCACTGTATGTTACAAGACTAACTCAAGCTTCTTGTAAATCTTCGCAGAAAAACATTAATCTTACTTTTTTAAAAAAGAATCCAGCATAAATCCAACTTCCAAAGAACTAAAACAAAAAGGAATGCGTGAATTAATGATCACCAATTGGATATTCAGCTAATAGTTAATGATTACGCATCATATATATGCATTATTATTATTATTAATCTTATTATATTTTTAAAAAACGAAATTCTCGAAGGCGCTACAAATTTAACATTTTCCCATATGGTCAGATCGATGGGAATAAGCTCAATATATATTTTATCCCATGCATTGAATAATATTAAAAATACTATTTAAAGAAACCTTTTCTATTCTGTTCATTTGCTTCTCAGTTTAAAATTAGCAGAATCATAAGATCCATCTCCCCGTATGTGTACGCAACGCTTCAAATGGATAGAACATGCACAAAGAAGCAGGACTCTGGGTATAACTATTGTTGAATTATTCGTCGTATACATCACGAACTTTAGCTTACATACCTCACAAACCCAGCTAGAATCTCACACTTGTAGCAGTTCAACATCTTATTCCACAGCACATCTCGATAATCGAACACCATCAACTTTGCGATTTTACGTGTGCTTTTCGGGACCTCTCTCATCTGAGGGCAGGATGGAATTATAGTGTCCGCCTCATCGCCTGTAAGATATAGCCTACCCAAGTCATGATCTGCCTCCATTTCGCTCAACTCTCTGATAAAGCAGAAGAATTTTTCAATTGTGGATTTATTTAAGTTTAATGATTGAAATAAACGGCAGAGAAAGTAAAAGAACTTGAAAGTTGAAACAGAAAATTTGAAATCGATGCATAAATTCATCAAGCAAAAGCTACCAACGGTAATTTTTATGAAAAGATGGATATAATTCAAACAAGGAAAAAACGTAATAAAATCCTGGTATTGTCTTATTATATGTATTACCATTCCAAGAAGCATCTCCAGCTCTAAACCTTGAATTCGATTAGTAATTAATCAAAGCTGGTTGTTTTTAGAATTAGGAATAAAAAGAAGAGCTAGCTAGCCACAATCTAATTAATAAAGATCGGATACCTAAAGTTATAGTACTGATCATGCCTTTCATGATGACAGCTTGAGAGTATAGGGAATTGGCTCGGGCTACAATATATATTCCGATGTAATCGGTTTTGGAGAAACCTGTGATCTATGATCCCTGCAATGAACCAGTATTGCTAAAGATACAAAAAGCTCGAAACACTTGTTAAATCAGGTTTGAAAATGGAGCCGATCCATCGATATTAATTAGAGCTTGAATGATAGCCCAATTGTTATTAGCTCAATAGCTATTAACATACATACTAAGACCATGACACAACAACTTGAAGATTGGGCTTTGAGAGGGAACATAAAAGGAAAAGAGCTGGCTCAAAAACAGAAAGATAAAGCGGCCACAAATATTGGCGAGAGGGAGAAAGAAGAAACAATGGGAGGAACCACAGCAGAAGGATCGAGAAGAAGAAGCAAACCTGCGTGGACAAGGGATTACATCATGTGAGGAAAATAAACGTGTTGAGCACCTTTTTTGCTGTTAATTTTCTGTTAGGGTTAATGACGTCATGTTGGTAGTATAAAAGGAGTGAAGTAGATTTGTAAAAGGATCATGAATATTATCAATACAAAATATTTTCAGGAGTTTGGCACAGACTCGAAGTGTGCGTGAGTGTGTTCATATCATTTTGGTGCTCTCGTTGAGAGATTTTTTTTCTCTCAGGCTCACTGATACTATGAGGAATGAAGACGTAGCAGCGAGTATGCGACAATTGGAGGCGAATTTCAAACTCCACTCAGATACCCAATTAGCGAGTTATACCAAATTACTGGAGCAATACATGACGGCGATGGATCTACGTTTTGGCCAGATGGATCAGGAAATTCAGGAGGTCTCCACTGTCAAGGAAGTTCCGGCGAAATTACTCAATTTCGAAGGAGGGAGCAGTTCGAAAATTGGAGGAACGATTGGTGACCCGACCATGCACCTCAAGGGGTGTAAGTTTGATTTACCTAAATTTAAAGGAGAAGATGTGCACACTTGGATCTACAAGGTGGAGAAATATTTTTCTCTACACGGTGTTCCCCCTAAAATCCGGCTGCAGGTGGTAGCCTTCCACATGGAGGGTGAATCGGCATCTTGGTATCAATGGATGGATCAGAACAAGGCCTTGCGTGACTGGGAGCATTTTTTGGCAGAGCTCAAGGCCAGGTTCGGATCATCTATTTATGACGATCCATTAGGGAGGATTGCAAAGTTAATACAAGTTGATCGAGTAGCAACTTATCGAGCGGATTTTGAAGGATTAATGAATAGAATCACTGGAGTGACAGAACCTATGTTCCTCAATTTTTTCATATGGGGGTTGAAACCAAAAATTTGCCGGGAACTCTTGATTGTTCCTCCTGAAAGCCTCATGGAAGCCATGACCAAGGCGCAACTATTTGAAGAACGAAACGACGATCTAGGGGGTATCGTACATCGAGGAGTGATCCCATGCACAATACCAGGGACTGCCATGACTCCCATTACTGGGACAGCCAAGACTCTGGCAACCGTACCACCTGGGCGAGTCCCAGCACCACCACTCAAGCCACCATTACGGCGACTAACGATTGCTGAAATGAAGGAGAGGCGGGAGAAAGGGTTGTGTTTCAATTGCGACGAAAAATATCACTTCAACCATTTGTGCAAAAATAGGGTGATGATCCTTTTGGGTGACGACGGGGAGGATGGTTATGAGCCAGAGATAACGATCGGATATCAGGAAGAGGACCCCGAGGTTACGTTGCACACTCTTACTAGTGCTTCTAACCCTCGGATCTTTCGCATCACTGCAGCATTTCAAAGTGCTCCTATAGAAGTATTAATAGACACAGGGAGTCACAATAATTTTATACAAGAAGGGTTGGTAGAGAGGCTCGGGATTCCTTCCAATGCATCCAGGCATTTTAGGGTCTACATGGGCAATGGCCAGTACCTCTGGTGTGATCGGATGTGTTCTCAGGTACCTCTGGTTCTGCAGGGTCATGAGTTTGCCATTGATATGTATGTTTTGCCTATTTGGGGGTTAGATGTGGTATTGGGCATGCAGTGGTTACGAACATTGGGGCCATGCTTGCATAACCATGAAACTCTCACCATGGAATTCACTTGGAAAGGGCAGCGAGTTTGCCTAGTAGGTGATAAACCTGCGACTCCTGAATCCTTGTCTTACCACCGACTGTGCACTATGGTTAATAAGGGTGATGTTCAGGCCTACTACGCGATCACCGAAGCGCCGACGAGAAGGTTCGAGGGTACCGAAGGCCTCAAGCTCCAGCCACACAACGCAATCGGGGGTGATTATGAGCAGAGTAAGCAACTTCTAGAGGAATACAAGGCTGTGTTTATGGAGCCACAGACACTGCCACCTATTCGGCCCATAGATCACAAAATCCATCTTATTTCGGGATCATCTCCAGTTAATATACGACCATATCGGTATCCTTACTGCCAGAAAGATGCCATGGAGAAAATTGTGCAAGAGATGCTTGATTATGGTTATATCCGACCCAGCACTAGCCCATATTCGTCACCGGTGCTGTTAGTCAAAAAAAGGGATGGCTCATGGCGTTTCTGTGTGGATTATCGTGCTCTGAATGCCATCACAATCAAGGACCGTTTTCCCATTCCAACTATAGATGAGCTGCTTGACGAGTTGGGAGGTGCTCGAATTTTCTCTAAACTGGATCTCCGGGCCGGTTATCATCAAATTCGAATGGATAGTCGGGATGTACATAAGACAGCATTCCAAACACATGACGGGCATTATGAATTTTTGGTCATGCCCTTTGGCCTTTCCAATGCCCCGTCAACGTTTCAGTCTACAATGAAACAGGTGTTTCGACCTTACTTACGCAATTTTGTAATCGTTTTTTTTGACGATATACTTGTTTATAGTCAGACACAAGAGGAGCATCGGGAACACTTGCGTCTAGTGCTTGACTGTCTACTATAGCAGAAGTTCTTTGCTAAACTTAGCAAATGCTACTTCTTCCAAGCAAGTGTGGATTATTTGGGGCATGTGGTTACAAATCAAATGGTAAAATCCGATCCCAAGAAGATAGAGGCCATGGTCCAATGGCCATTACCCAGGACCCTCAAGCAACTCAGAGGTTTCCTTGGTATTACGGGCTACTACCGAAGATTTATTCAACATTATGCCACCCTTGCAGCTTCTCTCACTGATCTACTCAAGAAGAACTCTTTCTGCTGGTCTCCTAAGGCTACCTTAGCCTTCACACAACTCAAGGAGAGGATTACAAATGCCCCAGTATTACATTTGCCAGATTTCTCTAAAAAATTTGTCATTGAAACAGATGCCTCACAAGTTGGAGTTGGGGGAATCCTGATGCAAGATGGACATCCTCTGTCTTATTTCAGCAAAAAACTAAGTTCCAAAATGCAATCAACCTCCACGTATGTTAGAGAACTTTATGCGGTAACAGAAGCAGTGGCAAAATGGAGGCAGTACTTGCTAGGCCATACGTTCGTCATACGGACAGACCACAAGAGTTTGAAAGAACTCCTGTCACAGACCATTCAAACTCCGGACCAACAACGATATCTCCAGAAATTGATGGGATACCACTTTACAATCGAGTACAAACCAGGGCATGAAAACACAGCAGCCGATTCATTATCACGGGTGTATGAGGATGAGGAGAGGGCCAGGGGAGGTGAACCCCGAGTGTTCACTGCTCTGTCTCAGCCGTAGTTTACTTTCTTGGATATCTTACGCCAAGAAAATATGAACTTATATGACTTGGTTGCCATTCACAACTTATTGCGTCACGATGCAAGCTCCGTCAGTGGTTATGAGGAACGAGGCGGAGTACTCCTGTTCCACGGCAAATATTTCCTGGGCAAAGACTCAACTTTAAAAGACTTGATGTTGAGGGAATTTCATGAAACACCAGTGGGGGGACACGCCGGAGTGCAGCGTACCTTTCTGCGCTTGGCTACGAATTTTTATTGGACAGGAATGTGTAGGGCTGTGAAGGAGTTTGTGGCACGTTGTTTGGTATGTCAAACAACCAAGTATTCTACGGAACGCCCCTTTGGGCTACTGCAACCCATCGAACCACCGGAGCAGGTTTGGGAAGATATTGCACTTGATTTCATAGTGGGCCTACCTTTATCCAAGGGTAATACAGCAATATTGGTGGTAGTAGATCGGTTCTCTAAGTATGCGCATTTCAGTCCTCTTCCCACCTCCCACACTGCCAGCCAAGTGGCCGAGTTATTCTGCTCTATGATCATTCGTCTCCATGGCGTACCTTGCTCAATCATCTCTGATCGAGACCCCCTCTTTACGAGCCATTTCTGGAAAAAAAATCTTCGAGCTAATGGGAACCAAGTTACGCATGAGCTCAGCCTATCACCCTCAAACCGATGGGCAGACAGAGGTGTTGAACCGATGCCTTGAACAATATCTACGGGCGTTTGTGGCCGAAAAACCTGTCACGTGGGTCTCATACCTGGGCTGGGCTGAATACCATTATAACACCAGCTACCATTCTTCGATTGGTATGACACCTTTCCAGGCGGTTTATGGTCGGCCACCCCCCACAATTCCAGTTTATATGAGGGGCAGTACTCCAATTGCTGCTGTGGACGAGCTCTTGATTGAGAGAGATGAGCTCCTAAAGCAGCTTCGCGACCATCTATTGCAAGCCCAGCAACGCATGAAAGCACTAGCTGATAAACACCGGAAGGATAAACACTTTCAGATAGGCGAGTTGGTACTGATCAAAGTCTCGCCTTACCATCAAACTACAGCAGCTCATCGCAAGCATTCCAAGCTTAGCAAACATTACTTTGGTCCTTTTCCCATCATTGCCAAAGTGGGACTAGTTGCATACACCCTGCAACTTCCACCTACAAGTCGCATACATCCGACATTTCATGTGTCTCAACTTAAACCTTTTCATGGTGATTTACCCGAGAATATCACTGCTCTTCCGGAACTTAGTGTCAACAACAGGCCCTTGGTTGTTCCACTTTGCCTCATTGCTACTTGTGTGCTTCAAAAACACAACCAAAAGATTCAGCAGGTGTTAATCCAGTGGTCTGGGCAATCTCCAGATGATGCAACGTGGGAAAACTTCAAAGAGCTTTGTTCCATTTATAACCAGCTACACCTTGAGGACAAGGTGATTTTCGAAGAAGGCGGGAGTGATAGCCCAATTGTTATTAGCCCAATAGCTATTAACATACATACTGAGACCATGACACAGCAACTTGAAGATTGGGCTTTGAGAGGGATCATAAAAGGCGAAGAGCTGGCCCAAAAACAGAAAGATAAAGCGGCCACAAATATTGGCGAGAGGGAGAAAGAAGAAACAATGGGAGGAACCACAACAGAAGGATCGAGAAGAAGAAGCAAACCTGCGTGGACAAGGGATTACATAATGTGAGGGAAATAAACGTGTTGAGCACCTTTTTTGCTGTTAATTTTCTGTTAGGGTTAATGACGTCATGTTGGTAGTATAAAAGGAGTAAAGTAGATTTGTAAAAGGATCATGAATATTATCAATACAAAATATTTTCAGGAGTTTGGCACAGACTCGAAGTGTGCGTGAGTGTGTTCATATCATTGAAAGAAGCTAACTATATATAGAGGTACCTTGATTGGGTTCTTCAATTTTCTTGCTCCTGAACATCTGCAGAATTACAAATAAAATTTGATCACCACCAACTCCAGAATTGAAAGAAAATATATATATACTTAAATATTATAACCCAATTCATGCATACTTGCAAATGGCTCTTGACATGTGCAATATTCAGTCCTTTAATGTTCATCAACCGCATCACTAACTTTGGTGTTGCTCCTGCAACAAAACCCCAAAAACAAGAAACATAAATAATAAATAACCCAAAAACAGTATATATATATATATATATATATATATATATATATATATATATATATATATATATATTACCGATGAAGAGATTTTCAAATCTCACTCAGTCACTCTCTTGTCCTCCGAGCCTTTCCTCTCTTGTCCTCTGAGCCTTTCCACAACCTGCTCAAAGAGAAGATGAAGATCAAGTGTCCACCGAAGTCTAGGCGACTTCGATCGAACATAAGGCCTCACCAATGACTTCTTGTTGCTGATGATCTCTTCAACTATGCTGTTACTTGAACTTCCTCCATCTTTTAGCTTGCAGTTTTCATCCATCGCCGTATACTTGTCGTCTTCTCTACAAGGGCTACACCACTTCCTTCCATCAAATCATTCTATTTTGTTACCTTCAAGAAAATGAGAGTTTGGAACTAAAAATAGCAAAGGGTATGCACATATCATATCGATAGTTCACAGTACTAGCTATATTAATCAAAGCAGCATGCCTCAGGTGCCAACTTCCTGCGAGAGTATTCATGCATGCATATTAATTATATTAGTTGGAAACAAACCGACATAATTAATTAAAGAAGCCCAAGCCCGGAACTTTAATAAGCATGTATATTCTATTAGAAAAAAGTTTTAGCTAGTTAATGGATTAATCAATTAAGTGCAAAAGTCTATGCCAGGTTTCAAAGTTATTTCCTCATACACTCGCAATTAATTTAAGAAAACTAATAACAAAGTCTTGACATGATCAGTAAAGAATTCTACCAGAAGAATTTTTCAATTGTGGATTTATTTAAGTTTAATGATTGAAATAAACGGCAAAGAAAGTAAAAGAACTTGAAAGTTGAAATAGAAAATTTGAAATCGATGCATAAATCCATCAAGCACAAGCTACAAATGGTAATTTTTATGAAAAGATGGATGTAATTCAAACAAGGAACAAACGTAATATGAAATTAAAGTTGCACATTAATTCTTCTTGGAATGGAATTTGCTGAAACGACGGGTAAAGAGTCAATTAATTTGCCTCAAGTACTAACTTACGCTTAGAACTCAAAATAAAAAACATCGAGAAGACCAAAAAATTAGCTGGAATCGAATTTCATTCGCACGCATAGAAACAGACCTTGAGCAATGTATACCTCACGAAACCAACTTGCTTTTCACATTATATGTTGAAATAAAACACTTAAAAATCCTTAAACTCGAAATACAAAAAGCTGGAATTGAGTAAGCGGCTATACTCACCGGAAAATTCTGAATCGCCTCCGAAAAATTGTTGAAAAGGTGCTGGGTAGGTTCGAAACTCTCCTAAGCTCGAACACAAACATCTCACGACCTTGAAACCCCAATAATTGACCTAATATCAGTAATAAATAAGAAAAATTTCGTGAGTGAAAGTTTACGCAAAAACAGGTCATGAAAAGCCCTAAATACAATTTCTGAGATTTGATTTAGGGCTTCTGGCCATGGCGGAGCACTGTACATACGGTGGATGAGATGGGCCAAAACCGGGATATGAATCCATGCAAGAGATAGAGAAGAGTCACCACTGAAGCCCGACCGAGCTGCTCTGGAGAAGGAAGAGGTTGGAGTTGTGGCCGAAGAAAAGGATAAAACCGTTGTCTTTTCTCAATAAAAAAACGCTCATAGACAACAATCCTTCAAAACCGTTGTCGTAGGCCCAAAATAAACGCTCATAGACAACAATTTTAAATAATTGTTGTCTTATAGCCTAAAAAGACAATGGTTTTAAATAAAATGTTGTCTTTTTTATTGAGACAACGCTAAAACACAACGGTTTTAACTAAAACCGTTGTTATAAAGTGAAAGACAACGGTTTTGACGTAAAAACGTTGTCTATTGAGTGTTGTTGATGGGAATTTTTCTTGTAGTGCTAGTGCACTTGTTAGTTGATACCGAATTAAGCGGTCAAGTTTTTGGCGCCGTTGCCGGGGACTGTTTAGTTAATATTAGGATAGATTATTTGCTTGAGTCTAGACTTATTTTTATTATTATTATTATTTTCCTTTTGTTTATTTAATTATTTATTTTACCTTGTGAGGTACTTGGAGATGGTTAATCGACGGATTTTCACAAGGTTTACCCACCAGCTTGCTAAGAAGATGCCGTTGGAATTTTACAGATTTTTTTTTTGTTTTTTTTTTAATTCAATGCCTTGCCCGTCTTTTTTATATGTGCAGTATGTGGCCCCGCTAAGGAAAGTTGCTGTGAAATTTTGAAGATGGAGGAAGAAGACACATCATAAACCAGGGGAGTGTTATTTTTGTTTTCATTGTATTTTTGTTCGTCCTGTTTGCATTTGTTCGTTTCTGCATATTGTTCATTGTTTCTAAAGCATTGAGAGCAATGTTTTGGATAAGTATGAAGGGATAGACTAGTTTATTTTAATGTTTTGTGTTGTGTTGCATCTGTCTTGTTTCATGTCTGTTTGCATCTTTGTCGTTTTTTGTAGTTGTTTGTCGTGTTTATGTGCATGTGTATTAAGTAGGATAATGAATGAGAGCCAATGATGATTTGAAGTCATGATTTTTGTGAAATTTTTTTTGTTTTTGCCCTTGACTTGACATAAGAAACCGTAGGTTGAACCGTGAATATTCTTTTAGGCACTTATGTTAGACCGGTGAATTGTAGCGATATAATTGATGATGTTGTGTTTGTTTGACCATTGCACGACAATAAGTGTTTGTTAATCTTGATTGTGTTCTTTGAGTTTCAATGATTGTATGGCATTGCACTTATGATCTTGAGCGCACCTAAATTTTTGAAAAATTAAAATTGGCAAAATTTATGAAAAAATCACCTCTATCCGGGTTGTGGACTAGGAATTGAAATCCTAATTATCTAGTCTATGGCTAAGTCTGCGGATAAAATGGGGTGTTCTCTTAAAAATAACATGAATTTTTAATTACAATTCCATCCGGGCTTGGATAGTGATTGAAATCCTAATCACTTTTCCATAGCTAAGTTTGCGGGTTTCATGGGATTGTAGCTCCATCCGAGCTATAGACGAGGGGATTGAAATTCTAATCCTATCAAATATATAGCTAAGTTTGCGGATAATTATTGGGGCTTAAAAATGTCGGGTGCAAAATCCGACGGTGCGTAATTATTCTCAAGGGAGGTGTGTTTGTGCTAGAGGTTGTTGGGAGGAAGAGACACTTGATTGAGAAACTTGCACTGATATGTCATAGGTTGCTAAGCAGTCTTAAAACTGATTCTTTTTAAGTTGCATGTAACTGGAATAACATTACACACACACACGTTCACGTTAAACCGAAGGTGTATCGTGAAGAGTTGAGGGCGTTTATGGTTTTTAATTTGGCATGTGACTTCTCTGAGGCAAATTCTCATGAATTTTTCCTACTTTATTTTTGTTGTTTTTGTTGTGTTATTGTTGCATTGTTTGTCTTGCACGAGGGCGAGCAAGATTTAAGTATGGAGGTGTTGATAAGTGCATTTTGTGTGCATTATTTCGTGATAGGTTTTTATCTATTTTGTGTGTATTCATATTATTTTTATGTGTTTTTATGTGTTTTAGTGCATGTGTGTATATTTCACTCCTCGGGTTAATTTTGTAGGAAAATGAATTGTTGAAAAGTGAATTACGGAGCAGCTTTGTTCAAAAAATCAAATTTAATTTTAGAGAGATCAAATCCGATCTTCACCGTTCAAACTGAAGTTCCATATGTTTTAAAGCTGCTGTCCAAATTTCAGCTCGATCCGACGGCTAGAACTGAAGATATGAATTTTTCAAAGAAACTGCGCGCAGGCGAGGATGTATGAACGGACCCCGTGCAAAGGTCTGGATACGGGTCCGTGCCTCTTCGTAAAAAAAAATCGGTGTTTTCAGTTTAATGCACGGACCTAAACACGGACCATTATCCAGGGTCCGTGCATGTCGCAGAATCAAAAAAAAATAGAATTTTTGGGAATTAAAACTTTCAACTTTTCGGACTTTATTTCTTGGGCTTTCAAAGACATACAAATAGAAGATTGTCAGACGTGAAAAGGGGTTGAAATCGCATAAGAGAGACGGCGTCTAGGAGGCTTGGAGATTGAAGAACACTCCATTCGAGTTTTTCTTCCTTTCTTCTTTAGATTATTAAACTTTTGTTGAATATTGTTTTCGTTATTTGAGTAGTTTTTCTTCAACCAAAACCGCGAGATTGAGCCAAACAATTTTATGTTGAATATTTGGATGTTTATTTAGGATTTTTGGATTTTTGTTAATATTATTGATTGTTGGATTTAAATTATGTCTTGTGAATAACCTGATCAACTATTTACTTGTTTGTTAATTGATTCCAAGTCGACAGAGGAGGAATTGATTTCGATCGCTCCAATAATTGACATATGGTTAAACCGACTAGAAATAGTATTTGGTTTCAGTATGCGGTTTTAGGTGAAAACTGAATTATCACAAATATTGAATGCATTCATGTTTGATTAGAATTATGAAAATTAATCCGTCATAACTTAAATAGGTTTAACATGTTCTAGAAATAGACTGCTAAACAAGATAGGATAATTCGCCGTGATTTAAGATTAAATCTGGATCCTGGATTTGTCACTTGTTTGCATGATTTGTTTGGTACCTGCGTGTGTCTTGGTTGTCTCTATTTAATTGAATTTATTCTTCTTCTATTTTAATTCTTATTTTATTTCAGTAATTAAATTTTTATTTAATTCTCAGTGCTCGTTTTATTATTTTGTCTAGATTAAGTAAAATAATCGAATCTTGAGAATTGACAACAATCCCTATGGGATCGATACTTGGACTCTTTGTCAATTTTACTATTACTTGACCTAGTGCACTTGTTAGTTGATACCGAATTAAGCGGTCACACCACCGAAGGATCAGGCATGGTCACCGAAACATGAAAAACACCAGAACACGAAGGGTTGACTGCGGAGTCAACATGAACGGGCTGACTCGGTGACTCGATCGAGTCGACCCGCGAGTCACCACATGGAAAACCACCGACGGCTGGAGAGGATGAGGAGAGTATGGAACCGGTGGTCAAAACTACAAACTCGGTCTGCAATGGGGCGAAACGGCCTAACTCAATCGTCGGACTCACCAACCCAAATTGAATTTGTGTGTTTCCGGTAGGCAGCTCCGATCGAGAAATTGGACACACCAACGGATTGCCCATGACATAAAGATCAGACGTACCAGAGGAATTGAAATTTGGACCACCATTGCCGGAGAAAATAGCCTGAATCTCAAACGAAAGGGGCGATTTGGAAGCCGGTGCCACCGAACATTCAGTCGTCGATTTGACTGGGCTAATCAACTCCAAATTTGGTGAAATTTGGACAGTAGGCTCGCCTTGAGAAGAACATTCCAACATTAGGTTGCTGACTGCACAGGATTCACTACGGAGGGCGGCAGCGCAGCTTTTTGAAAACTGTGATTCTAGATCTATAACATACACACATTTTCTATCTAAAAAAATAAAAATATATATATCTATACTTAAAATAAATAATTAAATTTATTTTATTTTATAATTATATTTTTAATTAAATAAAATAATCAAAATTTAGTTAAATAACTATGAAAATTATATATAATTATTTTATTTTAATATTGTTATACGTGAAATATATTTTAATATTAAATTATATTATTAAATTAAATTAAGTAATAATTTTTCAACTTTTTCTTTATCCTGTCAAAAAAATGGTTGAAAATGATATATATCTAAATTATTAACGTTTTGGTTATGTGAGATTTATTAAATAATGAGTAAAATACGTGTCCGAACTAGCCATTATATAGGGCTCGAAGTGTCAAACTAGGCATTAGGCTAGACAGTAAACCTAACCAGCTTGCCTATATTTAATTTATAATATATTTTGTGTCTATGATATGTTTTACATAACACAACAAAAAATTTCTCTGAAATTGCATCGTTGGTCAATTTAATTTTGTGATACCCATTTTTGTACTTGACATGATTCATGGAAATTATTATTATTTTATATCAAAAATATTATTATTATTTTACTAGAAATATGAATCGGATCGAACCGTCTTCGGATTTGGATATGTGAGACCTTCTCAGGAGATACCTATTCATAATATAAATATATTTATTTCAATAGGTCATTTTAATTTTGTAGACTTTTAATTTTATTTGTTTTTATTTTAAGGTTGAGAATTATTTAAGGTAAAATTTTTTAATCGAGTTTTTTTATTACTTAGCCATAACATTTATACAATTTGTTATCGATTTAACTGGTTAAGGGTTTTTTTAAAAAATATATATAAAAATAACATATTATGAGAAATAATATTTGATGAAGTCTTAAAAGACCTAAAATCATATAGTGAATGAGCTCTTAGCTCAATGACTAAAGGTGATGCCCTGATACCAATCAAGTTTGATTCTCGTTGAATGGGGTTAGCTTTCTAATTTATTTAATTAGGTTGATTTAGTAGTTTTTTTGCTCGAGATAAGCAAGTCTCGAGTCAATGATCATGTCCCGTCGGTTGCGCAAACAACTTCATTATATTGTGTAATTGTAATATCGATGTACTCTTGTACTTGTACTCTAAAAAAAAGACCTAGAGCCATATTAATTAATGATAAAATGATTAAAAATGTTAAATGTACACCTTTGTTTACTTATTTCCTTATTAATTACAAATTTTTTCTTGATAAACGGAATTTTTTTATCATGGGTAGTTTTGTATTTAATTATGGAAATTGTACGTAGGTGTAAGCTTATATATACATCTAGTATTTTTCTAAAATGATAGACGATAGTAATGTTTTTTAAGATTGAATTTGGAGTTAGCCTAGATACTAAATTTGAGGTCCCATAAAAGATTTGTGTGTTCTTGAGTTGCATCAACTAAGAAAAAAAAAACAAATTTGGTGATGTTCATTTAATTCCAATCGTTTTGAAAATTACTTAACGCCAAAAGGAAAAAAAATGTAAACAAAAAATCTATAAATAAAATGAATTGTTGGAGTATATAAAAAGTAATAAGTTGATTAGAAATATATTTTTGAGTAATTACATTTCAAATGGTCAATTCTAAATGAGATGTTAGAATTGAAAGTGTGTGCAAAAGAGGGGGAAGAATACACACTTAAAAATATTTCAAAGAACTTGAGTTGCAATTAAGCTGAGTTACCAGCTCAAATGATAAAAAAAATTTCTTAACAAAATTTGATCGAGAGAACTGATCAGATCAAGAAGAAAATTTTCTCTCTAACAAAATTAAACTTAATAGCTTGGACATATCAAATAAGTGAATGCAGTAAATAAGTGTAAGGAACAAGGAATTTTTTATGGAAGTTCGAAGATGAAACTTCTACGTCTCTCCTTCTTTGATTGAGAAGAGTTCCACTAGAAGAATTTGATTTGCACAACAACTTGAACAAATTCAATTCAATCAACCCTTGAAATAAACTCCTAGTAACACACTTTCTCAAATCATATCACTTTTGACTAAGTTACAAGTAAGATCATAGTATAATTTGATTTTAAAATCTTAACTTCGTATCAAAGAGTGATCACTGTCAATTGATATGGTAATGTAAAATTCTTGTGGTATAAACTTTGAAGTTTGATCTGCTTTTTGTCTGTCTATTTGAACTTGAAGTCTGTTTGAAAGCTTGATGATCTTAGATTATTGTTACACGAGAGCAAAAGAGAGATATATCTTTGTATGTCATCAAGTATTTATAGGCGATCATCTTATTCAACGTTCAATATTGTCGGAGAAAGATTGATCCTCTAATGTCCGACATTCGAGAAAAACTTTTGACATGTACTCGTGCTGTAGTAGACCGGTTCTAATTTTACAAGATAATTTGCTAAACATGTTAGAATTATTGAAACATGATCAAGGGATTTTATTATGATTAAACGGACCAAGAAATCGGATCAAGAACGTCCAAAAATGGTTTAAGAACAAATTTGGGTCCGAGTAGTTCGGAAGGTCTGAATTACATAGTCTTGGAAGTTCGGAAGGTCCGAAGTCTTCAAAAGCATCGATGGAGTTCGGAAGCTACAAGACAGATCAAAACATCCAAACTGAGATCGGAGCGTCCAATCGAGGTGCCATGCACGTGTCAACAAAAATTGAACACGTAGTTGCATGCATGGGATCGGAGCTTTCGAAGTGGGTTCAGAGCATCCAATCTAGGTCGATCGGAACGTGGCACTCATGCATGGATCGGAACGTCCGATCTAGAGATCGGACCGTCCGATCAAGCTCTATAAATAGGGCCGAGGGTAGCCTCATTTGGATGCAAATCAAACCTCTCCTTAGCCCATGTTAGCTTGTTTTTTATGAGCTTTTGAGTACTCTTATTTTAAGAGTTGGAGTAGGTAGTAGTTTTTATATAACGGACAATGTCCGTAGTAGCAGCCAAATGGCGGAGCCTTGGCTAGGTGTCCAGAGGTCGTAGCGGGGCTGTGCCCAAGCTCTGGGGCATTCGACATCAGCGGGATGACAACGGACGCAGGTATAGCTTTAGCTTCTTATAGTAGATAGGGAGTATGCTATGGTTTAGTTAAAGCTTTTAGAGCATGATAGGTGATGTATGGTTTTATGTATTGTAGTGTTGCATGGTAGGCTTGTGACCGGCTAAATCGGTGTGATATAAATCTACTGGCAAGCGTACCAGGTCAAGTAATAGTAAAGTGGACAGAGAGTCCAAGTATCGATCCCACAGGGACTGCAGTCAATTCTCAAGAATTAATTATTTTACTTAATCTAGACAAAATAATAGAAGGATTTTGAATTAAATAAGATAAGAATATAAAATAAAAACTGATTAAGAAATAAGAATAAAAATAACTAAAGATAAAAATAATTAAAATAAAGACAACCAAGACACACGTAGGTACCGAACAAATCACGTAACATGTAGTCGATTCAGGACTCGGATTTAATTTTAATTCACGGGAATTCTCCTAATTTGTTCAAAGGTCTATTTCTAGAACAATCAAACCTATTCAAATATTGATGAACTAATCTTTCGTAATTCTAATCAAATTTGAATGCATTAAATATTTGTGAAAATTCAGTTTACACATAAACCGCACACTGAAACCGAATTCTATTTCTAGTCGGTTTTACAATATGTTAATTATCAGAGTGATCAAAATCAAAACCTCCTCTTTCGATTTGGAATTGATTAACATGCAAGCAAACAGTTGATCAGACTATTCACAAGACAAATATAAATCTGACAATCAATAAAATAAAATCAACTCTAAAAAATCTCAAACAAACATCCAAGTTTTCTACATGAATTTGTTCGGCCCAATCACGTCGTCTTGGTTGAAAATAAACTACTCAATAATTAAAAATAATAATTCAAAAATAAAAATAAGAAGAAGAAAAGAAAAGAAAAATCTTCTCTCCCAAGCCTTGTAGCCGCCTCCTCTTGCGTTTGTCTGCGCTCTGGAGCTTCCGAAACCCTCAAAAATATGTTATATCTTGTATATATATGGTCCGGAACGCCTATCAGTTAATTTCCCCTCAAAACAAGGATTTTTCGGAACACATATGACCCCCGAACACGCGCGCGCGCGCAGCATATAAAAACAAAGGCCTGTACGTCGGACTCGCGCGAGCGCGAGCTTGATTCTCGCGCGCGCGCAGTACAAAAAATCTGCGCCAAGCGATAATTTTTAAAAATTCATATCTCAAGATCTAGCCGTTGGATTGAGCTGAAATTTGAACAGCAGTTTCAAAACATCTTTAACTTTAATATGAACGGTGGAGATTGGATTTCATTGTCTCTAAAATTAAATATAATTTTTCGATCAAGGCTGCTCCGTAATTCACTCTTCAAAATTCCATTTTCCTACAAAATTAACCCAAGGAGTGAAATACACACACATGCACTAAAACACATAAAAACACATAAAAATAATATGAATGCACACAAAATAGACATAAAAATAACATGAAATAATGCATAAAAAATGCACTTATCAACACCCTCATACTTAAACCTTGCTCGCCCTCGAGCAAGACATGAAAAAACAAAATGCAAACAAAAACATAAGTAAGGATGATTCATGAGAGTGCACAGCCTCCGAGAAGTTTAATCACAAAACATAAAACACAGACATGCTCTCAACTTTTCATAATACACCTTCGGTTGAACGTGAACGTGTGTGTGTGAAATGTCATTCCAGTTTCATACAACTTAGACCGAATTCGTCTCAAATCTGCTTAGCGACCTATGACAAATCAGTGCAAGTTTCACTCTTCAAGTACTCATTCCTTCCAACGACCTCTAGACTAAACCCACCTCCCTTGAGATAATGAATTACACACCTCCGGATTTTGCACCCGGTATTGCATTAGCCCCAATAATTACCCGCTGACTTAGCTATAACTGGCTAGGATACGAAAAATCATTCTATTTTTTCTTTCTAATCCCCTCGTCTATAGCCCGGATGGAGCATCAATCCCATTGAATCCGCATACTTAGCCTCAAATTTGATTTTTTTTATTTTTTTTTTTTAGGATTTTAATCCTTTCAAGGCCCGGATGAAATTGTATATAAATTTTTTCTAGGTGCACCCAAGATCATAAGTGTAAACTAGAGCCTCATCAAAATTCATAGAACACAATCAAGATCCACAAACCATCTATTGCCGTGCAATGGTCAAACAGATAGAAACTTCATCAAATCTTTCGCTACAATTCACTGGTCTAACATTAGTGCTTAAAAATATTCACGGTTCAACCTACAGTTTCTCATGTCCAGTCAAGAGCAAAAAATTTTCAAAAATCCATTTTTTTCAAACTCATCATCATAGGCTACCATGACTTATCCTACCCATGCAGGACAACACAAACAACAACAAAAACACACTATATGCAAACAGACATGAAACGAACTTTATGCAACACAAACACAAAACATAATGAAATAAACTAGTCTACCCCCCCATACTTATCCAAAGCATTGCCCTCAATGCTTCAGACAATGAACAGAATTCAAAACGAACAAAAATATAATGAAAACAGAAATAACACTCCCCTGGTTTTCGTTTCATTCTCTTCCTTCTTGACGGCATCAGCTGGGACAGTAGCATCAGTCTAGATATATCGGCAGGCATGACCAACTGGCATGGGAAAGAAAACAAAATCAAATAAAAACAAAATATAAAAAAAACAAAATAAAAACAAAAGCAAAAACACTGGGTTGCCTCCCAGTCAGCGCTAAAATTATAGTCTATAGCCCGACTATGCAGAAGCCACCATCAAAGAGCGGCTGCCGCCCATAGTAAGAATCATACGATTCTACGTATGGGTTTTGAATTTCTTCGCCCTCAAGCTTGGCGTGATATTTGCAGTTTAAGCTTGTCGGACCAACAGTACTCGGCATGAAATTTTTCCTTGGGAAAGAGACTCTGATTCTAGGCTGAAGCTCAAAGAGGATGTAATACTGTGGAGGTGGCGTCAATGGCAAAAAAGTATCTTCTAACGGTATACATAAAACGACCACTGACGAGGTAAAATCTCTCTCCTTGTATGGTTCTTCCTCCTCCACTATCATGTTTGGCTCATCCTCACAAGAAGATTCCTCAAAAATGATTTCTTCATGCTCAGGCTCAGTTACTTCACTCAATTGGCAGATATCCAAAATTGGTTCTCTAATAAGCGCAATCTGTTCATCCAAAAGACTTATGCGGCTTTCTAAAAATTGATTTGACTCTGTCTGCTGTCGCACAAGATTTTCCAACTGAGCCACATAATCTTCGGAACGCCCTATGCATTCTTCTTGATGCTCCGGTGGCTGGTTCGCAAAATTTTTAGAGTTGATATCTGGAGGATATTGGTGACTCCAACCTTACAGTGAAGGATCACAATGCCAATGGTAGTCAAAATCTGCCATATCATTTAACAAGTGCATCGCACTGTCTTCATCTCTTCTAAACAATTGACTGCCAGTGGCCAACGCTCCATAATCCACCCAACTTCTTGTAATCTCATCCAAACCACCATAAAAAAATTGAGTGAGGGTGTAGCTCAAAAATTTATGGCATCGAAATCTGTTCGCCAAATCATTGAATCTCCCCCCAAACAGCATAGAATGGCTCCAAGTATTGCTGGCCAAATCTTGTGAACACCTGATGATGATTCATCTCCAAGTACCTCACAAGCAAAAGAAAAGAAAAAAAATCAAAATTAAAATAAAATAAAAAAAAACGAAAAGAACGAAAAGATAGAAATAAAAAAAAAAATGTCTAGCCTCAAGCAAATAATCTATCCTAATATCAACTAAACAGTCCCCGGCAACGGCGCCAAAAACTTGACCGGCTAAATCGGTGTGATATAAATCTACTGGCAAGCGTACCAGGTCAAGTAATAGTAAAGTGGACAGAGAGTCCAAGTATCGATCCCACAGGGACTGCAGTCAATTCTCAAGAATTAATTATTTTACTTAATCTAGACAAAATAATAGAAGGATTTTGAATTAAATAAGATAAGAATATAAAATAAAAACTGATTAAGAAATAAGAATAAAAATAACTAAAGATAAAAATAATTAAAATAAAAACAACCAAGACACACGTAGGTACCGAACAAATCACGTAACATGTAGTCGATTCAGGACTCAGATTTAATTTTAATTCACGGGAATTCTCCTAATTTGTTCAAAGGTCTATTTCTAGAACAATCAAACCTATTCAAATATTGATGAACTAATCTTTCGTAATTCTAATCAAATTTGAATGCATTAAATATTTGTGAAAATTCAGTTTACACATAAACCGCACACTAAAACCGAATTCTATTTCTAGTCGGTTTTACAATATGTTAATTATCAGAGTGATCAAAATCAAAACCTCCTCTTTCGATTTGGAATTGATTAACATGCAAGCAAACAGTTGATCAGACTATTCACAAGACAAATATAAATCTGACAATCAATAAAATAAAATCAACTCTAAAAAATCCCAAACAAACATCCACGTTTTCTACATGAATTTGTTCGGCCCAATCACGTCGTCTTGGTTGAAAATAAACTACTCAATAATTAAAAATAATAATTCAAAAATAAAAATAAGAAGAAGAAAAGAAAAGAAAAATCTTCTCTCCCAAGCCTTGTAGCCGCCTCCTCTTGCGTTTGTCTGCGCTCTGGAGCTTCCGAAACCCTCAAAAATATGTTATATCTTGTATATATATGGTCCGGAACGCCTATCAGTTAATTTCCCCTCAAAACAAGGATTTTTCGGAACACATATGACCCCCGAACACGCGCGCGCGCGCAGCATATAAAAACAAAGGCCTGTACGTCGGACTCGCGCGAGCGCGAGCTTGATTCTCGCGCGCGCGCAGTACAAAAAATCTGCGCCAAGCGATAATTTTTAAAAATTCATATCTCAAGATCTAGCCGTTTGATTGAGCTGAAATTTGAACAGCAGTTTTAAAACATCTTTAACTTTAATCTGAACGGTGAAGATTGGATTTCATTGTCTCTAAAATTAAATATAATTTTTCGATCAAGGCTGCTCCGTATCACTCTTCAAAATTCCATTTTCCTACAAAATTAACCCAAGGAGTGAAATACACACACATGCACTAAAACACATAAAAATAATATGAATGCACACAAAATAGACATAAAAATAACATGAAATAATGCATACAAAATGCACTTATCAGCTTGGAACCTAGATGAGTGCTTCTAGGGACTGCCTTAGTAAGGTACATTTGTACTGACTGAGATATTCAGACGGGTTTGCATGCTTATATGTTGCATTTATGTGCTATTAAGTTCTTGCTTTGATATATTATGCTGCATGAGCATATATCATATTGAGCGAGTTATCTTTCAAGATTAGCAAGAGTCATAAGGGGGGCTTACCTCTTATTAGGACGTTTGGACACTGAGAGTCCTGTCAACATTAGGGTTGCACCGACTCTAGTGATCCATGGATACACGTCCGGTACTTAACAATTCAACTAGACTTGCCCGCGAGGGTCTCAAAGTTCTTTTAACAAGATATCTTAGAAATTAAAATAGCAAATGTGGAGGGGAGAGAGTTTGAATGCAGATTCTTTCCATAGGTGAATTACAGCATTAAAATGATTTTTTTTTATATTGTACATAGGCTTTTGCCAAAATAGCAAGATGTTTCTATGTCTCTACGCTACAAAAAAAAAATAGCCTTATAGAAATGGTTTTTTCTACTTTTAAGAGCGGTTTTCAACCGCTCCAACATTTTTACCATCGGTTATATAATCGTTCCTCTTATCACCGTCCCTATATCTTATAAAAGCGATTTTTTCAACCGATGGTGAAAGTTAGAAAACCCCTCCTATTTTTATTTGCAGACATGGATTGAAGCCGATCTTACACATTGCGCAAATGATAACGGTTTTTAATCGCGCCTGTAGGTATGAACATAAGAGAGGTTCAAACCGCTCTGAAAGTTGTTAGGTTTAAGAACAGTTGTAAACCGCCCAAAACTTAATGGATATAAGAGCGATTTTGAAACATTATTGATGTCAGAAAAATAAGAACGGTTGCAAAGTATGCCTATATTCTATAGATATAGAAGCGCTTTAAAAATGTTTTGAAGCTAGAAATATAAGATTGATTTCTAACGGTGTTAGGACGATTTTCAATCGCTCCTACATTTCCTGGATATGTGAGTGCTATCAAACCACTTTTAAAGTGGTGAATTTAAAAATAATTTTAAACTCTGTGTGAAACAATTTTTCAGATCAGTTTATATCAAAATTGGAAATCAAGATCGAATGGTTGTTTTAAATGATTAAAGCCAATTTAGATTCATTTATTTTTTTAATTGTTTTTTGTCAGACTAATCCCAATGAAATTATCAACAAATATAAATTATCATACATAAACAATAAAAAAAATATTCATATTTAATATTTCAATTCATAGATGAATATTTTCTAATTCAATAGACAACTAGAATCGATAAAATAAAAGTAAATAAAATTGTTTCTCAAAATTCTATATAATCACCACAGACTGATATTGGGGTCATCAACGATCACTTTCATCTGAAAATGGTTGAGAACTTGCGTGATGACGTATATTATCTGCCAAAAGTGTACATTAATGGATATGTATTCTGAATTCTGAACAAATCAGCAACAACATCAGCAACAAACAAAAATAGTCGAGGCGAGAGATTCTCTCTATCCGCAAGACGAAATTGCCCGTTAACAGTGCTCAACGTTGGCGGCAATAGTCTCTAAGATACAACGACTAACGATCGTGATATAGCAGCACTACAAATATCACGAACTTTAGCGAATGAAAATAATCAAAAACTTTCTTTTGAGAGAGTAAGGAAGAATTAGCAAAAAAACAGAAATCTGATGTATTATACGTTATCAGATGTTCAAGAGCAGTTTTTTTTTGCGTTATAATAATCGTATATATATATATATATATATATATATATATATATATATACTTATACACCAAACATTACGTTTGAAGGCCTAAGGATGCAACTCATGACAGAAGAAGCCCAAAAAAAGTCGTGACTTTTCGGAATACTTGTCTTATGAACCTCTTTGGTTGATCCATATAAATTGTTTCTTTCTTGATTATCATGAAAAAAGCAGTTTTCACATCTAACTGTTCAAGCTCTAGATCATATTGAGTTACCAGGGCAAGTATCACCCTAATTGAGCAATGCCTGACCATAGGAGAGTAAATCTCATTCAAGTCTATTCCTTCAATCTATGTAAAGTCTTTTGCTACCAATCTAGCCTTATACTTTAACCCTTCCTTTCAAGTAGGGGTGATCGCGGTGCGGTTTGGCGGTTTTTCATAAGAAATTCAAACCGAATTGCCAATTGCGGTTCGGTTATATTTTATTTTTTTTGTTGCGGTTTTATATGTAAAATCGTTTTCGCGGTTTTCGGCGGTTTTAAGCGGTTGCGGTCGGTTCGCGATTTTTTTAATGATAGGTAAAATGAAAAAAAAAAATAAAACTATTCAAATTATTAGAATAATGAATTAAAACTATAATAAACAAAATAAAATTAAATAAAATAACAATCAAGCGACAAAATAAAGTTAATTAACTATAATATGTTTAGACAAGGTTGGAGATTGATATTTGTATAGAGATGTAGTAAATAGATTATGAAGAGAGAAATAGGGGAGAATTTTTTGAAGAAGAGTTGAGAGAGAAGAGAGTGGAGGCAACATAGGATCGAATCTATTGTGTATAATGTTGAGAGAGAAGAGAGTGGAGGCAACATAGGATCGAATCTATTGTGTATAATGTATATACAATGTACTATAAATATAACCCTAGCTAAATACCATTATACACGGCGGTGCGGTTCGGGGCGGTTTGGGCCAAAAATTATAACCGAACCATGGCGGCGGGGCGGTTTTCATTTTTTTTTAAAACCGCGGTTATTTCAAAAAATGAGATACGGCGGTGCGGGATGGTGCGGGGTGGTCGGTTCGGGCGGTTTTTGAAAAAATGTGATCACCCCTACTTTCAAGGCGTGATCTCCTTCAATTTATATATCAACTTGCATACAAACGTCCTCCGTCCTTTTGGTTTTTCCACTAGTTCCTATGTCTTATTCTTGATAAGAGAGTTCATTTCTTCCACCATAGCTTCACTCCACTTGTTTCTGTGTTTATTGGTCAACCTCATCATAGGAGCTTGGTTCTAAGCTTTCTAATTCCTTAGCTACTGCTAGGACATACGAAGCAAGATCTGACTCACCATATTTTTTAAGAGGTCTTATATCCCTCCTTTTCTTGTCTCCAGCTAAGTTGTAGGAGCTTAAATCCTCCTAAGTCTCACTTTTGGTCGAGTCCTACTCTGACTTACTTTTCAAGTCCAGGTTCTCATTGTTGGGGCAGTTATGGGGATGTTATCTCCATCCTCGAACCCGCTCCGATAATGATGATGATGATAATAATAATAATAATAATAATAATAATAATAATATTTAAGTTTACATTTATTTATTTATTATTATTAAAGTTTTTTAATTGTTGAAATAAGATAAATTATACGAAATTTTAAAATTAAAAATAGTAATATCTATTAGTTTGTATTATTTTAATGCATTATATATATATAATGTTTTATTTAAAATAACATAATTTTTATAATATAAAAATATTATTTGAAATTCATTTATGTTACATAGAAATAAATAAAATATTAAGATTAATAATGTATATTTATTATTTATTTAAGAAATATTTGAAATAAAATTATATATTTCTTACTAAATTTTGATATATTATAATATTCTTTTTTTTTTCAAAAAAAAAATATACTCTTAAACAAACAATCATGTTTGGTAGGGACTTGTAAAAATGTATACGTGGCAGTCTGGTCACGAGGAAGAGTTTAAGGCCACGTGGAATTCGTGTTGTCAAGTACAATATAAAAAATTATTGCACAGGTGGAGAAAATTGGGTCATCGACCAGCTAATGTTCCTACCGACATATATATGGGCTGCATGATAATGGAAAAAAAATTCTGAGATTGCCAAAAAAAAATAGGAACAGTGAGGTGGCTGATCCGGGAACTGGAATTACTAAGCACACGGCTGGATCACACTCTATTTTAGAGCATACTATAAAAATGGTGAGTTCAAAATTAGATCATATTTTTATTTCATTAACAAAGTCGACCTAAAATTTTTGAAATTTTCTGTGAAGGAAATGGATTTGCAACGAAGAACTGATTCTTGGAAGGTATTTCGTATTAGACATCGTCACTAGAATGGCACTTTTGTCGATGCTCGATCTCAAACCTTAGATGTAAGTATTTTTTGGATTTAAGGATAATGATTTGCATTACCGGCCTCCCTGTGAGTCGAATTATTGAAATTTTGATTCGGTGGTTGTGAGCTTAAATTTTCTGTTTGGTGTTGAAAAAGTTGCTCGATTTTAGTTAATAACCATGTTGTACGTCATCGTACATCAACACGCTGTTTGGATAATGATGTTGTTGAAGGATCAGAAGAGGAAAATCAAACATATCATGCTTGCTACTCATGTATATCCAATGAATTGAAAAGGGAATTTTGCTACTAAATATTTTTTGTGAAATGCGTTCTGCAAACATTTTCTTCATGTTTTTTCTTTCTCGAATAATCATGCATATTGTTTTCTGAAGTGGAGTTTGAGTGCCGAACATAGGCTATCAAACGAAAGAAAAGGCACTAGAACTTGAATTGATTTTCATCTAACTAGAGTGAAGTTCTTGTTGCTCTTTTCCCTTTGCATGTGTATATATATATATCAATCAATCAGCTGCTTTATACGAATTGAAATAATAATTTCCCCATTTTTTCCAGCATTCATATATAGCATGGTATGTGATCTGAAATCCTGCTTTGAATCATAATTAATGATCATCAGTAATTGAAACTGAAGTAATACACTTAAATTGGTTGAAAAATCACATTGTGCTAGCTAGGCAACTGAAGAAACCCGAGACTGGAAATGTTTATATATAAACCAAATTTTTGTTCCGTGTTGCTATAATTTTTCTTGTTTTTGATTGTTTTTTAATTATTCCACCTTCATTAAGCAGATCTGATTTATGTGACATGTTAAGGATTTTTCTCTGATATGAATGGCAATATATATAAAAAAGAGGAAAGCAAACTAATATGTGCATGCATAGGGGTAATTGTGTTCCTTGATAAATTTCTCGAGCGATTAAAGTAATTATTGAAAATTATTTGCATGGTTGATGATCACATTAATTAGAGAATCAAGCTTCAATATAGTTTGTTTTGATGTTGCTACATCTGTACTCTTACAGGGTGATATATATGACTGCAAAAGTTGCAGATAAGATATCTCAGGCTGCTGCAGAAGAGGATGAGCCACATATTCCATCATAAAGAATATATATTTTGATGTTGCTGGTGGGATGAGGAATTAAGAGTCGCGTTTATGGCCAATTGGCTCCCAGGCTAAACTTATTTTTCCTCATGCTAGTTCGATCGGATCATCTACTGATATATATTGTAGAGTTGAGGGCTGAAAATGCAGATTTGAGAGCTCGTATATATAGCGGAATTAGAGAGATTTGAGAGCATGTATGCAGGTCTAGAGGGATCCATGCGCGCATTTATGTCTCGCATGATGTTTTCTCAAAGATTAGAGCGTCCCCCTGCTGACATAAGACTCAGCCGTCGTCAATGACTAAAGTTTAAGAACTGTTCAAAAAAAAAAAAATTTTGATGGATCGACTGAAAAAATACTTGCATTGAAAAATTTCTAGAATTCTTGACATTTGGATTGGGATATTTCATTTATGATTGGTAGAAATTATTGTGTTAATATTGTATTATACTTTCGATCTATTAATGTATATTTTTGGGGCATTGGTACGGGTTTCGATGGATTGTAATTTGTATATTTTGGGACTTTTGCAGAGGCTGAGGGAGGAGTTGGTCCTTAATTTAGCGACCGAAATAACAAATTTGGTCTCTAATTTAGAGACCTGATGAAACTTTCGATCTTTAAATTAGAGACCAAAATTATTGTATCGATCTTTGAATCAGAAATTGAATATATTTGACGGTTACAAAATTAGAGGCTGATGAAAATCGGTCTCTAATTTAGAGATTGATTTCCATCTCAAAATTAGAGACTCGCCTTAATCTTCTGTCTCTAAATATTGGTTACCGACATAATATGTTTCTAATTAGTCGTAAATTTGAATTAGAGACCGATTTGAGACCGATATTTCGGTCTTTGCCCCGCTCATTGTCATCCCTAATTAAAGGAAATCCACTTACTGTCAAAATGCTTACAATTTAGGAAGTGTTCTAGAATAAGCTACTGAATATGCTGAAGCTAGCATTGCTAGAGGAAATCAATGCAGAGAGCTTAATTTTGGGTTAATTTTACTCAATCTTGAAACTTTTACGTGCTATTTATAGGGGTGGATTCTGAATACTCACACCCAAAATAATTTATCATTTACTGTCCATTACATGCCCATCAACATAATCTTCATTAATTAAGTTATGAAAATGTTGCTAGCTTGACTCGGGCTTCTACTTTCCTTGCGTTTGCGTTTGCATTCGATCACATTCAATCGTTTAGTTATTTTAGTTCTTATTTTGTTAATTAACCAAAACTATATATATACATATATATATATATATGAAAAACTGCAATTTTGGTCCTATATATTTGTCACTTTGCGATTTCGGTCCTTTATGTTTTCATATTTTAGTTTTAGTCCTGCGTGTTCCAATTTTTAGCAATTTCAGTCATTTTTCTTTGAAAATGCTTACATGACACTAGACGTGTCAGATCCGCATCAGCACTACATTGGTGACACACAAGGGCGGAGCCAGGATTCAAAACTACATGGGGCTGGCTCTGCCCCACCACGTGCGTGTTAGTTAAATTAAAGTGAATATTCGACTAAACTGAATCAAACTTTTTAAAATTGAATTATCGACAAATTAAATCAAATACTCTGAATTTTACTGCAAAACAGAATTACAGAACAAATCAAACCGATCTTAGAGAAAAAAATCAATTTTTAATTTAAAAATGTAATATAAAAGCTGAATTAAATATATTTAAATTTTTATTTATTAAACAATATTTTTCAGATGTAGTTATATTGCCTCATAATAAACTTTATTATAAATTTAATCATTTTAAATTTTTTTAATAAAATTCAATTTGTCAGTTAATTCACTTCGATCGGTTATTTCGGTTTTAAAAAATAATTTGCTTACGTCTAAAATTAATTGATGTATGATATTTTAGTTAAAAATAACTTAATTTTTTATTTTCTTCATTTCATAAGTTACGGCAATATAAATCTAATCATCCAAAAAATTCTAACACATAACTTTTTTCTAAATCTCATAATTATTCAATTTTTGGTTATTCTAAAAATCGAAAAATATCAATACAAAGGCACAAACCCAATAATACTTGCAACATCAATAATTTTCAACTATTTCAACCAATTGATTAATTTTTCCAAAATTTAAAACTATAAATTTTTATGGTAAAAATTCAAACTCGAAATTCATATTTCATATATGTCATTAGTCAATATTATCGCAATTCAAATAATAGCAATTAAATATTCAACATAATATTTGACTTGTCAAATTTTACTTCAAAGTCGTATAATTTTTAAACATATGATAATAAATCAAACAATAGAAAAGAATGAAATGTGCTTTGTGAAAATTTTTCTATTTTTAAATTTTTTTAGATGAGGTTGAATTTTGAAAAATAAAAAAAATCATGGGGCTGAAAAAAAATTAACACTAGTAAAGAAAAAAATTCAAAACATTGGTGGGGCTGGAGCCCACCCTAGCCCATAGGGTGGCTCCGCCACCTGGTGCCACATCAGCGCCACATCGAAAAAAGAACTAAAATTGTCAAAAAAAAATAAAAATAACAGATTAAAACTGAAATATAGAAACGTGGAGGACCAAAATCGCAAAGTGGGAAACCTACAGGACTAAAAAAATAATTTTTCCATATATATATATATATATAATCATCTACCAATTTAAATTCATAAAGAAAAGCTGATCATAAATGCTTCCTAGCTAGAAGCTCCCCCAAACACTCCCATAAACTAGTTGAAAATAACTTAAACATGCCTAACTTCGTAATCATGTTTCCAATAATAATCTGTGTCAATTATTTGTTACAAGCCCATACGGCTCGTACATAACCAAATAATGAAAGTGCCAAACAATTAATTTCTCCTAAATAGAAGAGACGTGTGTTCGATCTCACATTAACTAAAGTAAATTAAAACTCTTCCACCCTATAGTAATAATAACAATAATTTCTGTCAAAATAATATAATTAATAATGATGAAATTGCAAGAAAGGGCCACAAAAATCTATATTGGAAACAATGAATATATTCATGAATAAGCCATATATAATTATTCATTTGTATCCACAAAAAATAATTCTATTATTTATGATACCTTTGCTTGCCATCATGTTAGACATGAGGCTCCACAAGGCATTATGTTCTTTGTTGTTTAGTATTCTTTTGTGCTAAAGGCATTTATGTAATGGGAAAGGCATTTATGCCCATCACGCAAACTTAGATACATTAGTTCTTTGCTACCTCAAAGTCTGATATGTTGCTGCTAAATTGTATTCTTTGCCACCTAAAAGCAACAATTTCTTGGATAATATATATTAGATTATATTCCGCGATCCCGAATAGAACAATATAATATATAGTATCGGTTAAAGTCCATAAATGAGTCGATCGATCTCTATAAAGTAAGTGGATCAAGCAATCCAAGCTCAACATATATGGTATCAATGTGAGACATTAGACAAACAATATCAAACAAATTATGCTATATATATACAGAATGCATCCAATTAAGTTTTATCGATCGCACTCTTTCAAATATCGACTAATCTTGTAGATGTAAATCTTTCAAGATCGCGAGATACATCGATCGGTATCGAGTCATTTTCCACATGCCTTTTCATTATGGTCCTATGAGTTACATTATGCTGTGCATCCCAGTCACATGCGGGGGAATATAAAAAGAGAAAGTCATGACATTGTTGCATGTACGTACGTAGTTGAGATTATATCTTTGGGGGAAAAAAAGATCATGAAAACATACCGCAGAAGCTACGCTGCATCAAAACGACCTTCATTTTCGGGGCATTCAGTATCATTGGATCATGTGAGTGTCGCTACTTTAAGGGGACTAGCACCATGTCTTGAAGATTACAACGTGCAAATAAATTTAGATCATCGTGTGTACTTAGTGTGGACGAATTCGACACATATTTGCAATGTCGATGGTCATGATGTTTCGACTTCTCAAGTCAAGGGCCGGAGCTAGAATCAAATGCTTGAAAGTTCGGGCTTGTCTGGTTTACCCGGAAATAATGTTTTAAAAAGCATGAAACATGTCGAAGCTAGCGTGAATGTCAAGTTTCAAGCTTAAACGAACTTAGTATGAGCTTAAACATGAAAAAAAAACGTTTTAATTTTTATAATAATTTTAATTATATTAAGGCAAACATTAAACAAAATGATAGAATAACCTTAAATATAAATTTTAATAGATATTTCAAGTTCTAAACTATAAATATACATATTTATAAAAATATTTTCATTTAGAAAAACAAAATAAATATTTCATTCTAAAAAACGATTGCTTATCGATTTTAAGCGAGATTAATTGGCGCTTAAGTGAGCTTCTTAGAACACTGCTTGGAGGATAAAATTAAATCACCCATTTAAAAGTACACTTTTGGTCCTGTAATTTGCACATTTTTTTATTTTTGGTCCTGTTAAAAATAAATTTTCAACTTTAGTCCTGTAACTTGCATTCTTTTTTCATTTTTGGTCCTATTAACATTGAATTCGCATTTTTAGTCCTGTAACTTTCATGATGTTTCCACTTTAAATATTGTTAACATTGAATTTACAATTTTAGTCTGGTAACGTGCATTCTTTTTCATTTTTAGTCCTTTTTACATTGAATTTTCATTTTTTAAATATTGTAACTTTCATATATTTTTATTTTTAGTTATATTATCGATGAATTTATATTTTTAATTCAATAAATTTCATATTTTTTATATTTTTAATCATAATATACTATTATTTAAATATTTTAAAACTTTTAAAATTTAAATGAATTAAATAAAAAATTCAACTAAAATTATTCAAAAAAACTTTACGCTTATAAATATCATCTTATAAAATACATAATATAAATAAAACTATTAATCTAATGTTAATCATGTTTTTTTGGGTTTAGTTTTGATATATAATATAAAATCGAAAACTAAACAAAAAAAATGATTCATTTAGATTAATAGTTTTATTTATATTATGCATTATGATATTTAGTGTAAAAAATTTTCGAATAAGTTTTAGTTGAATTTTTGTTGATTCATTTAAATTATAAAAGTTTTAAAATATGTGAATAATAATATATTATGAATAAAAATATAAAAAAGTATGAAATTTTTTGGGTTTAGTTTTCATATATATAATATAAAATCAAAAACTAAACCGAAAAAAATGATTCATTTAGATTAATAGTTTTAATTATATTATGTATTTTATAAGATGATATTTAGTGTAAAAAAATTTCGAATAATTTTTAGTTGAATTTTTGTTGATTCATTTAAATTCTAAAAGTTTTAAAATATGTTAATAATAATATATTATGAATAAAAATATAAAAAGTATGAAATTTATTTAATTAAAAATATAAATTAATTGATAATATGAAAAATAATAAAAATGTAAGGAAGTTACAAGATTAAAAAAATGAAAATTCAATGTAAAAGGGACTAAAAATAAAAAGAAATGCAAGTTACTGAACTAAAATTGTAAATTCAATGTTAACATGACTTAAAGTGAAAAAATCATGAAAGTTACAGGAGTAAAAATGCGAATTCAATGTTAATAGGACCAAAAATGAAAAAAAAAATGCAAGTTATAGGACTAAAATTGCAAACTTACTTTTAACAGGATCAAAAATAAAAAATGTGCAAATTATAGGATCAAAAGTGTACTTTTTCCTAAAATTAAATCACCCATTTTTTTTATTACATGTGTGTAAGTTTCTTACTTAGGCTACTAAATTTATTATATTTTTTTGTAATAATATATAATAAGTTCCAGAACATTTCAAATCTAATTTCTAAATCCATCCGTGATTGGATATTAGCATATAAATTTCTTCACTTGGAAATCTGTAGCTACAGTTTTCTATTTACCAAAAAAAATAAGAAAGAAAGAAACTAGTAGTTTTAATTATATATTTAATTAGAGGCTATACAAGAAATATTAATTGAATAATTAAAATATTTGGGATGTTCATTTATTAGAAATTAAAATATTGTATTAACTTCAAAATGTATCATATTTGCCCTAATTTGCTTGCAACATCGATCTAGTGTCAGTATGAATAGGGTTGGGGAAAAATATCGAAATGCCAAAAATACCGTCATACCATACCGAAAAATTTACCGAATACCGAACCGAAATTTTCGATATCGGTAACGGTATATAAAATTTTTTATTTCGGTATACCGAATATACCGAATTTATTTATTTTTTTAAAAAAATTTCTTTTTTTATTTTCGGTACGGTATTCGGTATAAAAATTATCCATACCGAAAATTCGGTATTTTCGGTATGGTACCGGTATGAAATTCTTCATACCGGTATGGTACGGTACGATATACGATATGAGAGTTTGGTACGGTATACCGTACCGTACCCAGCCCTAAGTATGAATAAGGTAATTTAGCTGCAAATGATCAAATTAATATATCCAATTGAAGTAATGAAGCAGTGAGAAATCAAATATATATATATATATATATATATATATATATATATAATACACGCGCATACATATACTGATATACATATAAGCGACAAATTTTGGGACCATATTGTTGAGTTAAAGAGTAACATACCTAGATTTTAGAAGCATTTGGGCCTTATATAATTATGTGATGCTATAGAAGATGATCCTAAAACATTTCATAAAGATATATATATTTTCAAGGGCCATATTGAGAGATAAGTCAATTAATACCATAAATTCACGGATTCTATGTATACAAGTCTTCCTCCTTGCCCAAATTAAGTCCAACTCTTATAAGTACGTTTTTATAGAAAGAAACATTATAAAAACGATACTCTTGAGACAATACATTAATGTATTAGGATATGTAATTAATTGAGAGCAATTGAAAATGACAATTTTTAAAAAAAAAATTATGACGCACGGACCCATAGCCGTTATCTTTTTGTTTGCACCGAGTAAACCTTTGAGCTAAAGCAATAGCCTGCAAACTAAGTTAACATAATAAACCGCACTGGACAAGCTCCATGCAACAAATTTCCTCGAGAAGTTGTTGGAAAATCGTCTCCAAAACATCCCTTGTTATACAATAGTATAGTATTACAAATTAATATCAAATATCTATATGTTAATCATAAAACTTTTAAGAGTTTTTTTTTAGCCAAAAAAACTTTTAAGAGTTTTAGTTCTACTTAAATTGATGGATTTCAAATTATTTGACTTGTTTGAATGGAATGATTTCAATAGTAATTATAAATGAGAGATTTTAAACATATTCAATATGAGTGTCATTCAAACTTCATTTTTCAAATCTTTCCCAATTCAAATCCATATATGATTCCAAGCACAACCTAGTTTATTTCAATGTCTTGATTTATTTCATTCTTAGGTTTAAATGAGACCATTTTAAAGTTCAAATGTAGAATTTTATTTCATATATAGAAATCCACATATAAGAGCGTAATCGCTTAAAATCCAAAGTATTTGAATTTATATGGAGATTAATCCCAAAAAGCTCTTGATTTTTGCCAAACTTAATTAAGAGAGAGTACTGCTCTTTTTTTTTTTTTTTTTCACTCTGCTATGGTCTTGACCTATGTATATATAATTAATGTTCTAGCTACGATCATCAACCAAATTAAGGTAGTGTTTGCAAATTCTAAAAATAAGTGATTATTGAATTTTTTTCCCACAAATTTGTAAAAAAAAAAAAAAAATCTAAAAGCACTTAGTTTTAGAAATTGCAAACTGTACTTCTTAAAAGTCCTAAAAATGTAACCTATTTCAATCAGAGCTCATGCCATTCCAGTTATATATATTATTGTTAGGTGTTCAAGTACATACTTAATATGACCACAAAATTTTTCTTCCCGGCCATTATACTCTCAACACATGGTTCGTTAAATTAGTACCATAAAACATGTTGGAACATGACATTTAATCAAGTCATAATATATAATGTCCATGCCGCGTTTTATACGTCGTTTTCTAAAACGTCCAACTCCTCTACTCTAATTAAGCTGATCACCTTAGATATCTATGTTATATTTTTCCAAATCGTCGGCAAATTATTCATCGGCGGATCGGAGGATCTGTACGTGCAGTAGATCGACAATGCTTCTTCGGATGTAATAATAGACTTTTAAGAGATTTAGTTTCTTCAAGAACATGTTGCCTTTGCTATTTATACAGCTGGGAGAGCTGATGATGTTCCAATTTTCATACATAAATTGTGTTAATTTGCGCGTATTTCGAGGCCGTTCGACCGACGAAGATTCATTCATTCGATACATATATATGTTGTAGTAAGCTGTGACATTGCCTTCATGAGTACTGAAGATCCGTCGGTTCATATTGGGCCACTTTCATATGGACCAGCATGAAGTGCAATAAGGAATAATATTTCCAATCCCAAGCCGCGTGATCTAATATAATTCAACTACATGATTTCAAGTTATAAAACTATCTCAACGAAGATATATATTTTCAAAGTTAACATGTAACCGAGTGTGTACATGTAGCATAATTACGTACCCGACACTTAAAAATGAATCGATCCCATAGAAATATTATAAATATATATAAATGTAAAAATGAGTTAATAATTAATGATGGAAAATCCATGCATCCTCCCCCTCGTCCGCCGTGGAGTATCAGAGATAGTGAAAGGGATTGGTCTCTTGGGCTCATAAATAATTGCAATAATCACTCACATGGACTGTTTTTTTTCCCTAGTGCTTCCAAAATGCTCTTCTCCCACCACGTTCAAACCCTAACCCTTTAATTTGCCCTGCCCTTAATTATTATTATTATTATTATTATATATCCAACTTTAGATTCTACCCTAGCTAGCTATATATTTTCTTTTTACACTTCTGTATAATTAAAACTTCTAAGAAAATTGTAAAAGGGTGGGTTCTCTAAATATTTACCCCTGAGCTCACATTACCTCTTTATATAGACACAAGTTGTTTCCTGTTTTGATACACAACTCATCTTGAAAGCAAGAGAGAAATTAAGAGGGAATATATATATATATATATAAATTGGCCTTTGATCTTCGGATCGATCGATTTCGATTATCTGTATAGCTGATCTTGTTTTGATCAGTTGTTGATCGATCGGTGTTAATTTTGTGTCTGTTTGGGCTCATCAGCAACTGGATATTATTAATGGATCATGTGCCTGCAGATCAACTCTGCTACATTCCTTGCAACTTCTGCAATATTGTTCTTGCGGTACTACTACTAGAAATCTTTCTTAATTAATTTCCCCACATCCATCCCTTGATCATCTGGTTTTTCTTTATATATATATATATTTTTTTAAAAAAAAAAAAAAAAAAAAGAACAATCAACTATTTTTTGTGAAATATAGATATATTCTTAATTAATTTTGGTTGTAGTGGAGTGTGTTGGCTTTGTTGTGTTTGGAAAAAGAAGCATTATATTGATGAATAAAGCTGAGCTTGGCCTCAGATATATGGTAATATATATAATTTTTTTCATTCAGCAGGTTTTAATTTGAATTTGTCTGATACAGTCAAGTCTACATCGATCTTCAAGACTTTTCCTTTTCCCTCTCTTCTTTTAGTACAGTCCAAAGAAAAATAAAGTCATGAATAATACTCAGTCCCTCGACCATGAATCACCTAGCTCTACGTCCGATCACACCCAAAAATATTTAATTCTGGACGATTATATATATATACTTTGTACAAATTAATATATACTGGCCTTTGTTTTTATTTATTTATAATTTATAGTTATATTTAGCTTGATGAAGACAAGTCCCTCCATGATCACCTGCAGATTTCATTTTCTAGCTTTTCTTTTGTACGTTTTTTCATCATGATCTCCCCAAGTGGTGTCAAGATTAATATATAAGCTTTTTTTTTCTTTTCTTTCTCAGCCACAACAAAACTTATTAACCCCATCAAGATTCTAGCTAGCTAGCTAGGGTTCAAGAAAGTAGCTAGTAGAGATTCATTCAATATTATTTGTGATTTTTTTGGTTGTTTGATTTGGAATTGAATATTGTGCTAGGTGAGTGTCCCATGCAGCAGCTTGTTTGATGTAGTGACAGTTCGATGTGGGCACTGCACCAATCTTTGGACAGTGAATATGGCAGCTGCCTTCCAATGCAGTACCCTTCAGCCTTCCTCCAGCCAACTAAATAATATTTCTCAGGTTTATTTCTTTATTTTTTTGGGGGGATCCATTATATATATTCCACACATTCATTCTACCTAGCCTTCTGAAATCTACCTACCCTAGCTCTATATATATATATATGTTTTAATTTTCTTCTTTTAAGGGAATCAAAATTGATCTGTTTAAATTTTATTTAATTTTTTGCATTTTCAACATCTTAGGGATTTCAGAACCCTAGTTACCTACTCAACTACTACATCCTATGCTGTCGCCAGAATCCAATTATTTAGACAGTGTTTGGGAGAGTTTGTGTGAAGGAAAAACTGACAAGTGCTTCTTAAAAGATCTCTCAAACACTACCTTAAGCAGCATTTCCAACTTTTTCTTTAGTTAAAAGAGTGTGTTTGTGTGTGTGTGTGTGTTTTTTAATTATATATATATATATATATATAATGTTTTCTCAAGAAAGAAAATTAATTAAATAATTAACGATTGATTATTTTTTGTAATTAAAATAATTAATTTCCTGTCTTCTAGTATGGAAACATGACTTTGTCTTAGATCCCAGCTAGATCTCTAGCAACTGTCAATCAGGCAGCCATTTTCTTTATCATTCCTAACTGATCCAGTCACTTCAATGTCGTTATTATTTTAAATCTCTTCTTCTTTTTTTTCCGGGTGTCTGAGAAAACATCTTTTCATGCAAAACTTTTGGTCAAAATTTATATTTTATTTTTAAAGATACTGCAATAATTGGAAAGAAATAAAAAAAAAAATTCCTTTTTATATTATTGTGCGTATTTTTTATATTTCAGTTTCAAGATTTATGAGATTCTCCACTCCACAAAATGTAAAAAGTTGCTGA
The DNA here is from genome assembly GCF_033568475.1 of Henckelia pumila. Taxonomy (NCBI): domain Eukaryota; kingdom Viridiplantae; phylum Streptophyta; class Magnoliopsida; order Lamiales; family Gesneriaceae; genus Henckelia; species Henckelia pumila. Next base: position 144,355,804 of record NC_133122.1, read on the forward strand.
AAATCTAATCCGCATATGTTAAGCCATAAGTACACATGATTTTTTTAACTTTATCTTTCACATTTCACTTATAGGATATGAAACATTTTGAATTTTATTGAATCATTATGTTTATGTACTATTTTATTGTAATAATTAATTTTGATATTCTAGACGTCTTTTGTATGTATTTCATAGAAACAATAAGATATTCATGTGAACATTATAGAAGCATTTAATAAAATTAAATTGTAGAGTACAGCTGAATAAAAAAACAATAATAAATGTTGTATTAACTTCAGGGTCCTATCCATTCTTCAACCGAGCTCAAGGTTGACTTAGGCTCTTCCTCCAAATGGAACAACAAGTTGGCCATCCAACCTTCCATCACAAAGAAACCCGAGCCAAAAATCGCCAACAGACGTGAGTTTGTTCGTGGTTATATATATGTTGAATCTACATCTAGGGCAGTTATTACACATTTATTTGTTCAAAAAATTCAACATAATTTGATTCATTTTACAACGGATCGTTTTGATTTTATGTAACAGCACCGGAGAAGAGGCAACGAGTCCCATCTGCATACAACCAGTTCATAAAGTAATGAAATGTGTAACCAAATTTTTTTTTTATAAAAACGAACTTTTTTTTATTTAACCCAGTGTATAAATTCATCTCCCAAAAAATTATATATATATATATATATCCCTATGTTTAATTATGGAATGCAAATTTTTTCAGAGAAGAGATTCAAAGAATCAAAGCCAATAATCCTGAAATCAGCCACAGGGAAGCTTTCAGTACTGCTGCCAAAAATGTAAGTAATTAAACATGTCGAAAAGATTTCTTATCGAGCTGTTTATATATTCGACATTAAATCTTCTGATCTATATATTATGTATCATGTATAACGATATATGAGTTATTCAAATAAAAATTATACTACAGAAAATATATCCTAAATTTTTGAATGTGTGATGGTATTTAATTAAGTTTGTTTACTAATAATTAGTGAATTCTTTTTCTTTATAATTTGGCAAAGTGGGCGCACTTCCCTCACATTCATTTTGGACTGATGTTGGAGAGCAACAATCACGTTAAACATAATGAGGTAAACTAGTAAGATTCTTTTTTTACCCCTTTTTTTGGGTTAATTTTTTGTTATTATGGTTTTTTTTTTGTTGGGATTTAAGTAATTGTTGGGAATATATGTTGTTACGTGTTTTTATTTACTATACTACTATTATATTATTATATTCAAAACGGCATCATTTGAAATAGTCTGTTGTTAGATTCTAAAAATTTCTTCATATTTTAAAAAAAATTCTATTTAATTAAGTACTGTGCATTAATTAGTTTATGGATTTTCTATTCATCTTACTGAGAAAAATTTAACGAAGAAACCATGCATTAATTTCGTCTCTTCAGATTTCATGAGAAATATGCCTGAAAGTTGTTTATTATTTAATCATTCTCCCAAAAATTAATGCTCGTTTTTTTTTGTTTATGGGTCACCAGACTCACCACTATCTAGCTGTATAACTTGACCATTTTTTTGAATGTATGTAATAAGCAAATTAAAAAGGAAAAAAAAGATAGATAGTTCATTAGAAATAAAGTTAAGAGTGCATTATATTTTAGGAAAAATAGTAATTTTGGCTCTTTTATTATTTGATTTATAAAAAAAAATGTTTTATTCTTTGATATTTAAGTTCCCGATGCTGTTACATTTCAATATTAGTCCTTATATTTGAATCTATGGCAATTTTAGGGTTTTTTTTTCATCGGGAACATAACTAAAATTGAAAAAACTAACACAAAACAAAAACATCATACCAAAATCATGACAAATATATATGCACGATTAAAATTGCGATTTCTAACACACACACACACACACATATATATATATATATGACAATTATATTATAATGTATTTTGGTATATATTTTCGATAACCGATAATAAATTAATTGTTTCAATTTTCTTGTCATATGAAGGGATCCGAGAAGAACCAAATGCGAAGGGCTGCCATAATAAACAAGTGAGAATCCTCGGATGCATACTGGGATTTCTTCAATAAACCTTATTATTATAATTATTAATTAAGAAACTTCAAGTCTCTGTGTCTTGTATTATGACTTCTTTTTCCCCACTTGAATATTGTAAGTCCAGTCCAAAAAAAAATTTCTTAAATATTTGTTATTATGCTGTAATGCGTGAGTACCAATTTCCTATATGGAACTAAAAGATTTTATGTTTTAATGACTTTTTTCCATACTTGAGGTTTCAATTATAGAGATCATCCGAAAAAGGTGAACATACGTATACTAATTAGTAACTATTGTGCTTATACAAAATTTGATTTAGATTGTGACCAATGATTTGATTGAAAAATAATCATAAAAGAATGAATTTTATATATATATATATGTGTGTGTGTGTGTGCGTGTGTGTAGAGTCTTGATCCACGTAACCTAGGGCACAGTTTTTGTGGGCGATTATAGAAACAAGGTACTGGATTTCTATAGTCGTCCATAAAATCCCTGCAGAATAGGATGTTGGAATATTAATCAATACTATATATATAGAGAGAGAGAGTTTTGATTCCTCGCACCCTAAGGTGCGGGGATCCATGTGCACCCGTGTCCAAAAACAACTCCGATTGTCTTGAAATTTTCACGGTAAGATCGCTTGAAAAATGTGAATTCAACAATATATATATACTTGATTATAGTATGAGTTGAAGAATCAATTAGACGGGGACTAAAATACGCATTGTGTTGTAGACTTGTAGGTAATAATTTTCCTCCTTAGGAAAACCGTCAAAATATGTCACTTGGACGACTAATTAATATATATGATGTAAATTATTTTTCTTACAACATTAAAACAACAAGTACTTGATCATACACGTGTGTCACGTATATGAAATACTCCCTTCATTTCAATTATGTTGTCCACGTTTTTTTTTGTTTGTCCCAAATATATAGTCATATATCATATTTAGTAATATTTTTTTTACACTTCTTTACTAATATACCTCTATTAACTACATCTTGAAAATTGTGCAATCATTTTTTAATACATTAAATAGGGATAAAATAGAAAGTTTATATAAAATTTACTTTTCCAATAAATTTTTCTTAATTCGTGTGAAAATAAAACAAGACAACATATATGGGACGAAGAGAGTATATAGAAATAAAATAAATTTATTTGGGAATTTCGTCGTATCGGTCATTTATAATTTGAATTGAATGTGTATGTGTATGTGTGTAGCCAAGTATAATTTATTCCGAAATGTAAGTTGTTCGATAATCATTCAACTTTTTTTCAAAATGAATTGAATTGTTTATTGTTATATATGTTTAAAAAATGTGATTGTTTTCCCATTGTCATGCCAAAAGAATGTAATAGTTAACCCAAAAAAATAAAAATAGGTTATACTTAGCAAAACAGAAATTATCTTAAAAAAGATCTTTAATTTTCGGACAATGAATTTAGCAAGGTAAAACAAATTAAAAATTAGTCATCAGATAGTCCTAGCAATAAATTGAAACCCAAACATGATTTGT